>NC_091167.1:47262565-47325065 GCF_040958095.1 Procambarus clarkii | reverse complement strand
CTTCTACCCCTCCCCTCCTCCCGAGTCCTCCCTCCCCCCCTTTCCTTCCCGTCCTCCCTCCCCTTTCACCCCATACCCTCCCTGTCCCTCCCCCTTCACTGGATCCCCCGCACCTCATCCCAGTATCCTCTGAGACCCTGTTATCCACCTCACAGGTCCTCACACCCATGGAACAGCCTCCCCCACCAGCAGAACACTCACCAAGGAGGCGATTTGAGAAGGGACAGAAGAAAGTGAGCCTCAAAGCGATGTACACAAACATAGATGGAATTACAAATAAAGCAAATGAGCTTGGAGAACTGGTACTAGAGGATAACCCAGACATAATAGCCCTCACAGAAACAAAGATCACGAAAACGATAACAAATGCAGTGTTCCCACAGGACTATTATGTTATGAGGAAAGAGAGGGAAGGAAGAGGTGGGGGTGGTGTAGCTCTGCTGGTAAGAAAAGGCTGGGATTTTGAGGAGATGGATATTCAGGGCTGTGAAGGTTTTAGTGACTACATAGCAGGTACTGTAACAAATGGAGGGAAAAAAATTATAGTCGCAGTCATATATAATCCACCACCAAATGACAGAAGACCTAGACAGGAATATGATAGAAACAACATGGCCACCATTAACATAATAGAAAGAGCAGCTTCTGTTGCTAGCAGGAATGGATCTGGACTACTAATTATGGGAGACTTCAACCATGGGAAGATAGATTGGAAGAACAGAGACCCGCATGGAGGACCAGAAACATGGAGAGCTAAGCTGCTGGACGTGGCAACAAGAAACTTTCTAAGCCAGCACACCAAAGAACCAACAAGAATGAGAGGAGAAGATGAACCAGCAATGCTTGATTTGATATTTACCCTAAATGAATGGGATATAAGGGAAGTTAAGATGGAAGCGCCCTTGGGAATGAGTGACCACAGTGTATTGAACTTTGAGTACCTGGTAGAGCTAGGACTTATCTCCCCCCAAAAAGAACTAGGAATCAAAAGGCTGGCATACCGAAAGGGGAATTATGAACAGATGAGAAGTTTCCTAAGTGAAATACCTTGGGACACAGACCTCAGAGACAAGTCTGTACAGGGTATGATGGACTATGTTACCCAAAAGTGTCAGGAGGCAGTAAACAGGTTCATCCCGGCCCAAAGGGAAAAATCCGAGAAGCAACAGAAGAATCCATGGTATAATAGGCCATGTATGGAAGCGAAGAAACTGAACAAAAAGGCGTGGAGGAACTTCCGGAATAACAGAACACCAGAAAGCAGAGAGAGATACCAGAGAACCAGGAATGAGTACGTCAGGGTGAGAAGAGAAGCAGAGAAAAATTTTGAAAATGATATAGCAAACAAAGCCAAGACCGAACCAAAGCTACTCCACAGTCACATCAGAAGGAAAACAACAGTGAAAGAACAGGTATTGAAACTTAGAACAGGCGAGGATAGGTATACAGAGAATGACAGAGAGGTGTGTGAGGAACTCAACAAGAGGTTCCAGGAGGTCTTCACAATAGAACAGGGTGAGGTCACTGTGCTAGGAGAAAGGGAGGTAAACCAGGCGGCCTTGGAGGAGTTCGAAATTTCGAGAGAGGAGGTCAAGAGACACCTGCTGGATCTGGATGTTAGAAAGGCTGTTGGTCCAGATGGGATCTCACCATGGGTACTGAAAGAGTGTGCAGAGGCACTTTGCCTGCCACTCTCCATAGTGTATAGTAAGTCACTAGAGACGGGAGACCTACCAGAAATATGGAAGACGGCGAATGTGGTCCCAATATACAAAAAGGGCGACAGACAAGAGGCACTGAACTACAGGCCAGTGTCCTTGACTTGTATACCATGCAAGGTGATGGAGAAGATCGTGAGAAAAAACCTGGTAACACATCTGGAGAGAAGGGACTTCGTGACAAATCGCCAACATGGATTCAGGGAGGGTAAATCTTGCCTTACAGGCTTGATAGAATTCTACGATCAGGTGACACAGATTAAGCAAGAAAGAGAGGGCTGGGCGGACTGCATTTTCTTGGATTGTCGGAAAGCCTTTGACACAGTACCACATAAGAGGCTGGTACATAAGCTGGAGAGACAGGCAGGTGTAGCTGGTAAGGTGCTCCAGTGGATAAGGGAGTATCTAAGCAATAGGAAGCAGAGAGTTACGGTGAGGGGTGAGACCTCCGATTGGCGTGAAGTCACCAGTGGAGTCCCACAGGGCTCTGTACTCGGTCCTATCTTGTTTCTGATATATGTAAATGATCTCCCGGAGGGTATCGATTCATTTCTCTCAATGTTTGCGGACGATGCTAAAATTATGAGAAGGATTAAAACAGAAGAGGACTGTTTGAGGCTTCAAGAAGACCTAGACAAGCTGAAGGAATGGTCGAACAAATGGTTGTTAGAGTTTAACCCAACCAAATGTAATGTAATGAAGATAGGTGTAGGGAGCAGGAGGCCAGATACAAGGTATCATCTGGGAGAGGAAATTCTTCAGGAGTCAGAGAAGGAAAAAGACTTGGGGGTTGATATCACGCCAGACCTGTCTCCTGCAGCACATATCAAGCGGATAACATCAGCGGCATATGCCAGGCTGGCCAACATACGAACGGCATTCAGAAACTTGTGTAAAGAATCATTCAGAACTTTGTATACCACATATGTCAGGCCAATCCTGGAGTATGCAGCCCCAGCATGGAGTCCATATCTAGTCAAGGATAAGACTAAACTGGAAAAGGTTCAAAGGTTTGCCACCAGACTAGTACCCGAGCTGAGAGGTATGAGCTACGAGGAGAGACTACGGGAATTAAACCTCACTTCGCTGGAAGACAGAAGAGTTAGGGGGGACATGATCACCACATTCAAGATTCTGAAGGGGATTGATAGGGTAGATAAAGACAGTCTATTTAACACAAGGGGCACACGTACTAGGGGACACAGGTGGAAACTGAGTGCCCAAATGAGCCACAGAGATATTAGAAAGAACTTTTTTAGTGTCAGAGTGGTTGACAAATGGAATGCATTAGGAAGTGATGTGGTGGAGGCTGACTCCATACACAGTTTCAAGTGTAGATATGACAGAGCCCGATAGGCTCAGGAATCTGTACACCTGTTGATTGACGGTTGAGAGGCGGGACCAAAGAGCCAGAGCTCAACCACCGCAAACACAACTAGGTGAGTACAACTAGGTGAGTACACACACACACACACACACACACACACACACACACACACACACACACACACACACACACACACACACACACACACACACACACACACACACACACACACACACACACACACACACACACACACACTCACACACACACACACACACACACACACACACACACACACACACACACACACACACACACACACACACACACACACACACACACACACACACACACACACTCACACACACACACACACACACACTCACACACACACACACACACACACACACACACACACACACACACACACACACACACACACACACACACACACACACACACACACACACACACACACACACACACACACACACACACACACACACACTCCCTCCCTCCCATCATCTGACCACCTGACCTGAAGTGACATCTCTGCCCCCTCCCCCCCCCCCAGTTTCTCAGGCATCCCCTCCCCTACAAACACACACACTCACTCTCTCTCTTTATCATGCTCTATCTCTCCCTCCCTCTCTCTCTCTATCTCTCTCTCTCTCTCTCTCTCTCTCTCTCTCTCTCTCTCTCTCTCTCTCTCTCTCTCTCTCTCTCTCTCTCTCTCTCTCTCTCTCTCTCTCTCTCTCTCTCTCTCTCTCTCACCTCGCTTGCCCTCCTCCTGACAAATCCTATCACAGCATAACAGGAACAGGGGCAAGCATGATGGCCAGTGGAAACAGAGGAACAGGGAAAGTCAAGGTGATGAAGGAAATTTTAGCCCAGTTTGTGGAGAATATCAAGTGTGAGATGATGGGAGTGATGCAGGAAATGAAGAGTGAAATAAGCAACCTGAAAAGAGAGCTGACAGCAGGAAAAGAGGAGATTAGAACCCTCAAAGTGAACAATGCTGATGCTGAGACTCAGATAATCATCCAGGGGGAAGGTGGAAATAGTATATTGTCACTATAAAAGAAACATTTGCAGAAATGCTAAAAAAAAATAACTCTGAAGTAATGTCCACAATGATAGAGGTGGCAATGAAAGCAGCTACCTCACAGGAAGCGGCACGTGCCACTAGCCAGCTGCTGGAAAGAAAAAGATCAGTGGTAGCTGTGGGTATTAAAGAGCAGGAAGGCTCCAACAGGACAAAGTGGAATGATAAGAACAATGCAGCAGTGAATGAAATACTGAAGGCACTAGACATGGAAGGGGCTGAGCATAGAATTGAGAAGGTTTTCAGGCTAGGCTGGTACAACAAAGACCGAGATCGTGTGTTAAAGATAGTGTTTGCAAACGAAAACACAAAGGAGTTGATTCTAACAAGGAAAAACCGCCTGCAACATGTGGGAGAATTAAAAAAACGTATTCCTCCAGAAAGACATGACGAGGGAGGAGAGAGCCATGGTGGCAGAAGCAAGAAAGAGGCGCAGGGCGAGAGGGGAAAACCAGGAACTCACAGCTCCCAACACATCATCCCCAGAGGTGAGGGGAGAACCCACAACCAGCTACCCAGTAACACCAGAGGAGAGGGCAACTACACCACCCTCCTCTGCATAGAAAACCCCCCTACCCCAAACCCTCCCTGCCCCTACTCAAATGCTCAGCCAAATCTCCCTCCACCCACACCCCATTCCCACCCTACGACCCCTCCCCCCCTCCTGCTATGTCCCCCCTCACCCCTTTTCTTTCCAGTCTTCCCTCCCCCTTCATCCCAAACTCTCTTTCCCCCCCCCTTCACTTGATCCCTCGCCCCTCACCCCAGTATCCTATGAGACCCTGTTATCCACCTCACAAATCCTCACATCCATGGAACAGCTTCCCCCACCAGCAGAACACTCACCAAGGAGGCGATTTGAGAAGGGGCAGAAGAAAGTGAGCCTCAGGGCAATATACACTAACATAGATGGAATTACAAATAAAGCAAATGAGCTTGGAGAATGGGTACTTGAGGAAAACCCAGATATAATAGCACTCACATAAACAAAGCTAACGAAAACCATAACAAATGCAGTGTTCCCACAGGACTATTATGTTATGAGGAAAGAGAGAGAAGGAAGAGGCGGTGGTGGTGTAGTTCTGCTGGTAAGAAAGGGCTGGGACTTTGAGGAGATGGTTACTCAGGGCTGTGAGGGTTTCAGTGACTACATAGCAAGTACCATAACACCTGGGAGGACAAAAAATTATAGTCGTAGTCATTTATAATCCACCACCAAATGACAGAAGACCCAGACAGGAATATGATAGAAACAACATGGCCACCATTAATATAATAGAGAGAGCAGCTTCTGTTGCCAACAGGAGTGGATCTGGAACACTAATCATGGAGACTTCAACCACGGGAAAATAGACTGGGAGAACAGGGATGGAAGACCAGAAACATGGAGAGCTAAGCTGCTGGATGTGGCAACAAGACACTTTCTAAGCCAGCACCTCAAGGAAGCAACAAGAATGAGAGGAGAAGAGGTACCAGCCATGCTCGATCTGATATTTACCCTAAGTAAGTGGGATATAAGGGAAGTTAAGATGGAAGCACCCTTGGGAATGAGTGACCACAGTGAATTAAACTTTGAGTACTTGGTACAGCTGGGAATTATCTCCCCCCAAAAAAGAACTAGGAAACAAAAGGATGGATTACCGAAATCTGATGAGACGTTTCCTAAAGGAAATACTTTGGGACAGACCTCAGAGCTACGTCTGTACAAGATATGATGGACTATGTCACCCAAAAGTGTCAGGAGGCAGTAAACAAGTTCATCCCGTCCCAAAGGGAAAAATCCGATAGGCAAAATAAGAATCCATGGTATAACAGGGCATGTATGGAAGCAAAGGAGCTGAAGAAAAGGGCATGGAGGAACTTCCGTAATAACAGAACACCAGAAAGTAGAGAGAGATACCAGAGAACCAGGAATGTGTATGTTAGGGTGAGAAGAGAAGCAGAGAAAAATTATGAAAATGATACCTCTCCTTGCCCGAAACGCTATGCGTATTACTGGCTTTAGGTATTGTATGTACTACCTCTATCTTTGAATCTAACAGAATGTTTGTACTGCAACGCTGCAACTATGCATGTACTGTTTCTAAATAAATTATTATTATTATTATTATTATTATTATTATTATTATTATTATTATTATTATTATTATTATTATTATTATATAGTAAACAAAGCCAAGACCGAACTAAAGCTACTCCATAGTCACATCGGGAGGAAAACAACAGTGAAAGAACATGTAATGAAACTTAGAACAGACGAGGACAGGTATACAGAGAATGACAAAGAGGTGTGTGAAGAACTCAACAAGATGTTCCAGGAGGTCTTCACAATAGAACAAGGCGAGGTCACTGTGCTAGGAGAAAGGGAAGTAAACCAAGCGGCCTTGGAAGGGTTCGAAATTACGAGTGAGGAGGTCAAGAGACACCTGCTGGATCTGGATGTTAGAAAGGCTGTTGGTCCAGACGGGATCTCACCATGGGTACTGAGAAAGAGTGTGCAGAGGCACTTTGCTTGCCACTCTCCATAGTGTATAGTAGGTCACTGGAGACGGGAGACCTACCAGAAATATGGAAGTCGGCGAATGTGGTCCCAATATACAAAAAGGGCAACAGGCAAGAGGCACTGAACTACAAGCCAGTGTCCTTGACTTGTATTCCAAGGTGGTGAAGATCGTGAGAAAAAACCTAGTAACACATCTGGAGAGAAGGGACTTCGTGATAAATCGTTAACATGGATTCAGGGAAAGTAAATCTTGCATGACTGGCTTAATAGAATTCTACGACCAGGTGACAAAGATTAAGCAAGAAAGAGAAGGATGGGCGGACTGCATTTTCTTGGATTGTCAGAAAGCCTTTAACACAGTACCGCATAAGAGGCTGGTACATAAACTGGAGAGACAGGCAGGTGTAGCTGGTAAGGTGCTCCAGTGGATAAGGGAGTACCTAAGAAATAGGAAGCAAAGAGTTACGGTGAGGGGTGAGACCTCGGATTGGCGTGAAGTCACCATTGGGGTCCCACGGGGCTCTGTACTCGGTCCTATCTTGTTTCTGATATATGTAAACGATTTCCCGGAGGGTATAGATTCATTTCTCTCAATGTTTGCTGACGATGCCAAAATTATGAGAAGAATTAAGACAGAGGATGACTGTTTGAGGCTTCAAGAAGACCTAGACAAGCTGAAGGAATGGTCGAACAAATGGTTGTTAGAGTTTAACCCAAGCAAATGAAATATAATGAAGATAGGCATAGGGAGCAGGAGGCCAGATCCTAGGTATCATCTGGGAGATGAAATTCTTCATGAGTCAGTGAGAGAAAAAGACTTGGGGGTTGACATCATGCCAGACCTGTCCCCAGCAGCCCATATCAAGAGGATAACATCAGCTGCATATGCCAGGCTGGCCAACATAAGAACGGCATTCAGAAACTTGTGTAAGGAATCATTCAGAACTTTGTATACCACATATGTCAGGCCAATCCTGGAGTATGCATCCCCAGCATGGAGTCCATATCTAGTCAAGGATAAGACCAAACTAGAAAAGGTTCAAAGGTTTGCCACCAGACTAGTACCCGAGCTGAGAGGTATGAGCTACGAGGAGAGGCTACGGGAATTAAACCTTACTTCGCTGGAAGACAGAAGAGTTAGGGGGGACATGATCACCACATTCAAGATTCTCAAGGGTATTGATAGGGTAGATAAAGACAGGCTATTTATCACAAAGGGCACATGTACTAGGGGACACAGGTGGAAATTGAGTGCCCAAATGAGCCACAGAGATATTAGATAGAATTTTTTTGTGTCAGAGTGGTTGACAAATTGAATGCATTAGGAAATGAGGTGGTGGATGCTGACTTCATACACAGTTTCAAGTGTAGATATGATAGAGCCCAATAGACTCAGGAACCTGTACACCTGTTGATTGACGGTTGAGATGCGGGACCAAAGAGCCAGAGCTCAACCCCCACAAGCACAATTAGGTGAGTACATAAAGCACACACAGGAAACAACCAGTACAGCACATCCAAAAACGCAAACAAATACAAACAAACACAACGCCCCAACGAGGCGAATCAAAACACGGATACAAACATACATACAGCAGACACGGCAACAAAAACAAAAGACAGGGAGTATACAAATCGAGCACAAGTACTATTGATATTTATCCGGGAACTCCCGCGCCGGAAGGAGCAAGCAGTAAGCCTCCCAAATCATCTGGACGTCTTCGGACACCTGTTGACCAGGAGACGCACAAGACCGAGGCATCAAATCAGGCACCCCATAAATAAACCCCTTAATCCACGGCATCCAAATAGTTGAAAAGTACCACGGGACCAGACACATCCAGTAATCCTAAGTGAGATCCAAACACTGCAACTTAGGAACTACGCCCCCGGCAGCCATGATCACAGGTAAGGGTTCCACACTAAGGGGTTCCGCACCAGACTCCGCACTTGAATTCGCACTGGATGTTGCACAGAGCCGCACAGGGCATCGCACTGGGCTTCGTACGGATTTTCGAACGAGGCTTTTCACTAGGCCTCTCACGGGCTGCGCACTGGGGGGACCCGCAGAGAACACAGACGCGCCAGGGCCCCGCCACCGGGCACAGGAGCAGAGGCCCACTGGCGCACAACTTTCCTTAAGACCACGACGAGGTCCCGATCAGCCGGAACAGCTTCTCACTGTGGGGAGCCAACTGCAGTAGGTAGAGGGGGCGACCCAGGAAGTAGCACAGAGCCCCCCACAGTACCGCTAACGACTGCGGGAGACGCCGGAGCATCATCCTCTCCCACCTCCACTCAAGGCACACCACGAAGGGGGAGACACTCTCGGAACCCGCCTCGAGCGCTTGGAGACAGGCAGCTGGTCGTCCGAACTATCATCCCCATCATTCCATATCACAGCAGAACTCTCCGACGGGCCCCTTCAAAGCCCAGCCCCTGAGAACCGCAGCCTCCATAGCCAGGGGCACTGGACCGCACATCGCAGGAGACAGCCCCTCGTGGACATCCAGAATGACAGGAGACACCGTATCCAGGGACAGAACAAGCTGGGGCGGCCGAGACAAGGTGGGCTGGGGCGTCAAGGACAGGGACGACTCAGGCGGGGAAGACGGCAGCGGGGATGGGGCTGCCCCAACCCCCACGGCAACATCCACTCCACCACCCACATCTGCACCCAGGCGAGCCGCAGGATCCAACACCGAGACAGTAGCCGGCAGGGAAACAACACACATTCTAGCACTTGGAGACAGGTCCGGAGACGACAATGGGGGAAAATCCTCCTCCCGGAAGAGGTTAACAGGGGGTAACCCGGCGCTCCTCACACTGCACGGCCTGGTGACCCGGTAGGCCGCACCTGAAACATGTTCTAGGTTGTCCTGCGTGAAAGATACGAATTGGGAACCCCAACAGCATGGAGGACGGTATAGGATCCCTGAGGCACATGGCGAGAGTGCGGGTCTCACACGGGACCCCCTTCCACCTCCCAGTAGAGACGGCATTGACTCTCACATAAAGGACCCGCCCAAAACGGGCAAAGTACCGACGTAGAAGGTCCTCAGGGAACTTGAAGGGCATCCCATGCACCGCTACATACGTCGTGGCACCACAACGGTCACTGGAGAGGTTCACTGACCCACCATCTCCAGGAAGATTGAAAGAGCGCCCATCATAGCACACGCCGAGATCCTGGTAAATCACTGTGGAGCCGACTTGACAATCGCCCGCCTCCCAACAAGCACCTGCACACCACACACAGCCTCCACAGGAACACGAAGCATATCAAGTATCACCTCCTCTACTGCGTGGTAGGAAGCATTCCCGGAAAATTCCAGGTCAATTGAGGCCTGCCTGGTGACAATGGGCACAGGCCCCCAATGACTGCAGACCGTCACGACCCCAGGGGCCCCTCAGGAGAAACACGGGACGCAAGCCACGTCAGCAGCGACGCTCAGGTCTACACACCATGCCGGGTTGACACTAACTCTATCTTTTGATAGGTAGTTGCTGCTGCATTCGCTCCGATAACTTAGGCAACAATCCTAGAAAACAAACAATACAAAATATATTTTCCATTTGATCGAAAAAGTTCCCAGCATATCACTACATGATCTCATTCAGTTATACCTTGTTTCTGCAACAATATATAACTGTAGTATTCAAATCTGTGATAGGGAAATGGGAAAGAAATAAAAAAAGAGAGATCAAAGCTTGGAAGGAAGGACAATTAGAGGAGTAAAACGCCTTAGAACATAGAGGAAGAAAAAATAGATAAAGAGGTAGGAGGGCACAAATGAGTTAAGAGGAGGATTAAAGGGAAACTAAAAGTGGAAGGGGAAAGAGCTAAAAAAAGGAGAGCTAAAAAAAGGAGAGCTAAAAAATTGAGAGCTAAAAAAAAGGGAGCTAAAAAAAGGAGAGCTAAAAAAAAGTAGAGCTAAAAGTGCAAAGGAAAGGAATTAAAAAAACTTGTGGAGGGAAAGGGCCTAATAGATATGTAAATAGAAAGAGAAGGATTCACTTCCACCATCCACCATGTTACAGACGTCTGGAATGTTATTCGAAGCTGTTATCTCTAGTAATGATAACATGTAATAACTTACACAATGAATTGTGTAAGTGAGTTTCCTTCACTCTTCTTTACACCACACATGACTAGCATGAGTTCAAGATGTAGGATTTAAAGGCATTCATTCAAAATTTAGTTTATATTTTTCTTATTTACTCAACATATATAAAATGTTAATCAAATTAACATTATGAGTGGCATCACTAAAGGGAAAATTGAGAAAACTGCATAACTGACTGCCAAATAGCATGTTCACCAAACATTTAAATGGGAATCACGGTATACCATTCAATACCTCACATACATCTTTCTCCAAGGTCTAAGATAATAATTAGGCTGAGGGGGGGAGGGGCAGTCTCGTCCAAAGACCCCCACCAGCCTGCAGCTTGATATTCAACTCTCAATGTGAGTGCCGATCCCCTATCTCTCCATCTCTAAACTTGCTAACCCAGTTTATCTGCAGAGTCAAGAAGCTACGCTCTACCCACATGACAGAGCATGAAGATATCTTGCTACAAGAAATTGACAAGTGGGTGCTTTTTGGTGGACGGAGCACGGCATGCCGGCACAGTTGACCCACAACTACCCATTTAGCATGGGTAGTATTTCGAGTCACTGTATCTGAATTGTCATTAACATGTGGTCCCCCACTACCGACATTAACATGTGGTCCCACCACCACCGACATTAACATGTGGTCCCACCACCACCGACATTAACATGTGGTCCCACCACCACCGACATTAACATGTGGTCCCACCACCACCGACATTAACATGTGGTCCCACCACCACCGACATTAACATGTGGTCCCACCACCACCGACATTAACATGTGGTCCCCCACCACCGACATTAACATGTGGTCCCCCACCACCGAACGTTTAGGTCTCAGTGTATGTTCACACTCGGAAGGTGAGAGTTTGAATTGTCACTGGACAGAATATTTGGCGCCGCAATTTCCTGTCTTTCTGGACTAGATTCTCTATATTACTTTATAAATAAAATAGTTTATGATATTAAGTAACAACTGTGTGTATCTATAACAATCTCGTTATCAAGGACATACATTTACTGATGGTTTATTGTTGTCTTCCTTCCAAATTAGAACCACTACATGATTATGTTCAACCTAAAATAGTTTAAGGTCCAGCGTTGTCAAAATGGCCAGTAGCTTATATTTTGGCTAGCTACCAACAGCCAACCATTTGAGTGTGTGAAACCAAAGTTTAGCTCTCTTTAGCTGTTTCAATGTTAGTCTTCAGGATAAATAGTCTGCTGGATTTTCTTTTCTTGAGAAGTGTAATAACTCATGCAGCGAGGAAAGGTCTCTTATTTCGAGTATTCTTCTAATTGTAAAAGTAGTTTTACTCATATTATTGCTTACCTATTTAATTGTGTTCTCATTGCATACTTATTGAAGTACGATTTCAATATCAGATCACCTTACTTGCTTAGTACGTTAGTATATCAGCTGGTAAATTCATTCACAAAAATTATTTAAAAATAAGAAAAAGCAAAGAAGTACATTAGCAATGAGTACTTTCTGGTGTGCTGCAATATTTCTTCCGCAAACTTTTATTAATTTTTGCTGCAACATGTTTCACAAATTCAGAGACAAAATTCCTGAACCACCCGTAGTTATTGTACGTTATTAGTTATTGTAAATGCACATAATACACCTTTGCTTTAATATTATGAAGTATTTTTTGTAAATAAAAATTAAGATTATATAATTTTAATTTTAAATAATTATTTTATAAAGAAATTTAAATAAAACTTACTAAATCTGTGAGATAACTGTTTCACTTAATTTATATTTAAATACTCGTAAATACCTGTGTATAGAGGACAGACGTTATTGCAGGAATAAGAAGTAAATCATAGTTCTAAATATACTGGTTCAGATGAATTGGTCGATGAAAAGAATTCAACATAAACTAATTTTTCTTTCTATTAATTATATTCAAGATATATCCAACCGTTTCAGAAAGCTTGAAAGACTTCATGGGCAACAAGATGAAAGTAGTAACAGCATCTGTTGACTTACCGTATCTTGACTACCAGCGAGTCAGCGAGACCCCCGGAACAGCCATTGTGTTGACCGACTCCACTGACGCCCGGCTCATCCACACCTTCGCCCACAAACTCAACTTCACGTAAGATTAAACCTGCCCACTAAAATGTTTGATTTAAAATGAGTTATTACAAACAAAGTACACGCGCAAACACACACTGACACAATAATGGTCTGAAAATTATATTAGCCTTTATCCCTGATAAATGCAAGTTTATTAAGATAGAAACTGGAGTCAAATGATTTTAAATACCATACAGTATGAAGGGAAGACACTTTCCATTCTCTGGAAACCAAAAATATATAAAAAATTAGGAGTGGACATGACGAAAAATCTTATACCAGAGGCACACAAGAGCAGAATAGCGACAGACAGCTGCATATGCAATACTGACACACGTCTGGTTACCTTCAGGAACCTGTATAAAGATCCTTTCCGAGGGCTGTAAACATCCTTTGTGACACTCATTGTTGAGTATGTTGCACCAGCTTGGAACTCCTATTTAATGAAACACAAATCGAACTAGAAAGGGTCCAAAAATATATACCAACGCTCGTTCCTGAGCTAAGGGCCCAGAACTAGGCATAAAGACTGAGAGAACTGGACATCTAAACACTGAAGGAAAGAGGGAATAAGGCAGACAGAATAACGCTGAAAAAGATTCTAAGATCCTGGCGTTCCGCGAGCGCTATGTCATGGGTTCGTATCCTGGCCGGGGAGGATTTACTGGGCGCAATTCCTTAACTGTAGCCTCTGTTTAACGCAACAGTAAAATGTGTACTTGGATGAAAAAACGATTCTTTGCGGCAGGGGATCGTATTCCAGGGACCATAGGATTAAGGACTTGCCCGAAACGCTACGCGTACTAGTGGCTGTACAAGAATGTAACAACTCTTGTATATATCTCAAAAAAAAAAAAAAAAAAAAAAAAAAAGGATTGAAAAAGAAGACATGGATGCAGAGTTCAAATTATGAAACAGTAGAACTAGAAGACTTTAGTGGCAATTGGAAACAGATAAGTTACAAAGATGAGAGTAAGAATTTTCCAGTATAAAAGTTACAACAAAGTGAAACGGACTAAATGTGGTAGTTTTCGAAGCCACTTTACTACGCAATATTAAATGTAAATATGATAAGAAAACTAGTGAATTTTTTCTCAGAACTAAACTACTTATACTCGAAAAGCGGGACATAGGAGCAAATGCAACGACCCTCCAAGAACCGACAACTGAGTATGCACACGCACGCACGCACGCACGCACACACACACACACACACACACACACACACACACACACACACACACACACACACACACACACACACACACACACACACACACACACACACACACACACACACACACACACACACACACACACACACACACACACACACACACACACACACACACACACACACACACACACACACACACACACACACACACACACTCACACACACACACACTTAAGTACTTAATGAAACAGACAGAGAGAAAGATCTAGGAGTTGATATCACACCAAACCTGTCTCCTGAAGCCCACATAAAGAGAATAACGTCTGCGCATATGCGAGGCTGGCTAACATCAGAACAGCGTTCAGGAACCTGTGTAAGGAATCATTCAGAATCTTGTACACCACATATGTAAGACCAATCCTGGAGTATGCGGCCCCAGCACGGAGCCCGTACCTTGTCAAGCACAAGACGAAACTGGAAAAAGTCCAAAGGTATGCTACTAGACTAGTCCCAGAACTAAGAGGCATGCGTTATGAGGAAAGGCTGCGGGAAATGCACCTTACGACACTGGAAGACAGAAGAGTAAGGGGGGACATGATCACAACCTACAAAATCCTCAGGGGAATCGACCGGGTAAACAAGGATGAACTATTCAACACTGGTTGGACGCGAACAAGGGGACAGAGGTGGAAGCTGAGTACCCAAATGAGCCACAGAGACGTTAGAAAGAACTTTTTCAGTGTCAGAGTAGTTAGTAAATGGAATGCATTAGGAAGTGATGTGGTGGAGGCTGACTCCATACACAGTTTCAAATGTAGATATGATAGAGCCCAGTAGGCTCAGGAATCTGTACACCAGTTGATTGACGGTTGAGAGGCGGGACCAAAGAGCCAGAGCTCAACCCCCACAAGCACAATTAGGTGAGTACACACACACACACACACACACACACACACACACACACACACACACACACACACACACACACACACACACACACACACACACACACACACACACACACAGTCAGGGTAGGAAGGTCTTAGCACCTGTGTGGCAAGGGTCCCACAGGCAAGGCAGGTAAGTGTCCCACACACTCATACTCCACTCCCTCTTTTACCCCCTTCTCACTCTCCCAAAAGACTCCCCCCCCCCCCCAACCATTTCCCCCTATAATTGACCACAAAAACGTACTTATGTGAGACACGTTTTTACTTATGTGAGACATTATGCCAGTCTCAGGATAACCCTCCGCTCCCTCTTTCCCACCCCCTCTTTCCCACCCCCATCTTTCACTCCCAAGAAACACTCCCCTTCCCCTGCACGAGAACCGTCCAAATAGGGGCTTTTGACACTTAGTTGACAACTGACTATAACTACAGTCTCTCATCCTACCCCCCTCCTCCACCCTCTTCCCCCTCCTTCCCCTGTGCATGCAAAGATAGATCTTTTTGGAGCCTCTCCCCCTTCCTCCCTATCTCTCCCTGTAACCTCCCCATACACGCACATCACACTCATACATACCACGCCATACACGCACTCTCTCTCTCTTTCTCTCGCCCGTCCACACCCCCCTTCCACCCCCCCCCCCATCCACACACATACTGACATTCGCATGAGCGCACGTGCACACAAGTGCTCGCACACAAAATACACTTACTCTCTCCATTCTCTCTGTCTCTCCCTTCTCTTTCTCTCCCTTCTCTTTCTCTCCATTCTCTTTCTCTCTCTCTCTCTCTCTCTCAATATCTCTCTCTCTCTCTCTCAATATCTCTCTCTCTCTCTCTCTCTCTCTCTCTCTCTCTCTCTCTCTCTCTCTCTCTCTCTCTCTCTCTCTCTCTCTCTCTCTCTCTCTCTCTCTCTCTCTCTCTCTCTCTCTCTCTCTCTCTCTCTCTCTCTCTCTCTCTCTTTCTCTCTCTCTCTCTCTCTCTCTCTCTCTCTCTCTCTCTCTCTCTCTCTCTCTCTCTCTCTCTCTCTCTCTCTCTCTCTCTCTCTCTCTCTCTCTCTCTCTAAGGGAAAAACATGACTGGGATACAAACTCAGGGAGACAAACTCAGGGAGACAAACATGGCAGGAACAAACCGAGAGGAAAGGAGGGACAGGATGCCTTTATTAGGGGAATAATTGCACAAATATGGAATGAATTTAGTGAAGGACTGAGGGCAATAAGGGAGACAGGAACCAACCTGCAGGATGAGCTGAAGACAACGAAGGAAGAAATAAGAAGCCTGAAAAAAAATCCTCCCCAATACCAGACACAAACCATCCCTCAAGGAGATGGTAATGTTCCTGTAGAGGAACCTACACTGACAACCCTCATTTGCAAACTTTTTTAAAAAGAGCCCTTAAACTAGGTCTGCAGTAAGGGAAGTTGCCCTGGAAGTGCAGCCTTACTGCAGAAGTACTAGCCGGCTGATAGAGCGAAAAAGAACAATAGTAATAGTAGGCATTAAGGAGCAAACAGGGACCAGTCCAGCGGAGTGGAGAAACAAGGACAAAAACGAAGTTAATGAGATCCTAAAAGAGGTAATGATGGAGAGGGCTGACCAGAATGTTGAAAAGGTTTTCAGGCTCGGACAGTACAAGAAGGACAGAGATCAATTGATAAAGGTGGTATTCATGAGTGAGAACATAAAAGAGAATGAATGTTAGCAAGGAAGAGCAGACTAGCAAATGTACTGAAGTTCAAAAAAGTATTCCTGCAGAGGGATATGACAAAGGAAGAGAGAATTAGGCCAGCAGCCGCAAGGAGGGAGAGCAGGGAAAGAGAAAGGAATCAGGGAACCACAACCCCGAACCCTACAATCCCAGAGGGGGAGTGGGGAACCCTCCACAAGCAGTTCAACTGCCACAGAGAAGCACCACCCCCACCTTCCACCTAATAGGCAACCTACCTGCCCCAACCCCTACCAGCCTCCGCTAGGTGCCCACCTAGGGCCCCTAGCCCCCCTCCCCAGGACCCCCCTTCTTCCCCACCCCCACCCCAAGCCCTCCCTCCTCCCCCGTGTGCTCTCTTCTCCACCACCCCCAAGCCCTCCATTCTTCCCCACCCCCTAAGCCCTCCATTATCCCCCACTCCCCTAAAACTTCCATTCCCCCCCTTCTAAGCCCTACCTTCTCTCCCACTCCCCCAAGCCCTCTCTTCCTCCTCACCCCCCTCAGCCCTCCCTTCCCACCCCCATCCTCCCAAGCCCTCCCTCCCCCATAGTCCCCCATGCCTCCCCTTCTCCCACACTCCCCCAAGCCTCTGTCTCTCACCCCCCTCCCATACCTTCCCCTCTCACCCTCTCCCATAGTCCCCCAAGCCTCCCCTTCTCCCACACTCCCCCAAGCCTTCATCTCTCACCCCCCTCTCATACCTCTCCCTCTCACCCTCCCCCTAAGCCCTCTATTCTCCCCCACCCCCCAAGCTCTCCCTCCTGCTCCACCCTCCACATACCTGATCTTCCCAGCCCCCGCACACCCCAGATCCCCCAGGTGCCCCCTTCCTAGGCCCTCCCATCCCGGACCCTCCCAGTTTCCCTGCTTCCGTGGAATCAACAGAAACTGAGAAAGGACAGAAGAGTGTCAGTTGCAGGGTGTTGTACTCGAAATATAGATGACAGTCTCCGTGGTGTAGTGGTAAGACACTCGCCTGGCGTTCCGCGAGCGCTATGTCATGGGTTCGTATCCTGGCCAGGGAGGATTTACTGGGTGCAATTCCTTAACTGTAGCCTCTGTTTAACGCAACAGTAAAATGTGTACTTGGATGAAAAAACGATTCTTCGCGGCAGGGGATCGTATTCCAGGGACCATAGGATTAAGGACTTGCCCGAAACGCTACGCGTACTAGTGGCTATACAAGAATGTAACAACTCTTGTATATATCTCAAAAAAAAAAAAAAAAAAAAAAAAGATGGGATTACAAGCAAGGCAAGTGAACAAAGGGAAAGAGCACAAGAAGTGAACCCAGATGTAATCGGACTCGCAGAAAAAAACCTCTGAGGAATCATAACGAATGCGGTGTTTCCCCAGGACTACACAATAAAAAAGGAAGAGAGGGAAGGAAGCGGAGGATGGGAGTGGCCCTACTAATGAAAAAGAAATGGAGTTTCAAGGAGATGGCTATCCCGGGCTGCAAGGGAATCAGAGACTACATAGCAGGCACCATGACAATGGGAGGACCAGGAATAGTAGTAGCAGTGACATATAAGCCTCCACCAAATGACAAAAGACCCAGGCAAGAGTATGACAACAGCAACATGGCAGTTAACACTATAATTGAGAGGTATTATGATGGTTGTTGTTGTTGGTGGTCCGTCCTTTCGGACAACCAACCAAAAATTCCGGAGAGTGCTTATTTTTTACCAGATCACCCTGGGCGTTTTTGGCAATTGGAGAGGGGCTCAATGTCACACGTTTAGGGGATGCGGCTCCAATACTTAGCCTCGTTGTCACGTGCACACACCCACTCAAGCCTACTATGCAAGGCCCGATTTGCCTAATAAGCCAAGTTTTCCTGAATTAATTTATTTTCTCAAATTTTTTTCTTATGAAATGATAAAGCTACCCATTACATTATGTATGAGGGGAAATATTTTTTTATTGGAGTTAAAATTAACGTAGATATATGACTGAACCTAACCAACCCTACCTAACCTAACCTAACCTATCTTTATAGGTTAGGTTAGGTTAGGTAGCCGAAAAAGTTAGGTTAGGTTAGGTAGGCTAGGTAGTCGAAAAAACATTAATTCATGAAAACTTGGCTTATTAGGCAAATCGGGCCTTGCATAGTAGGCTGAGAAGTGCGTTCTGGCTACTAGGTACGACATATATATACATATATATATATATATATATATATATATATATATATATATATATATATATATATATATATATAAATATATATATATATATATATATATATATATTTATATATTTATATATATATATATATATATATATATATATGTATATATATATATATATATATATATATATATAAATATATAAATATATATATATATATATATATATATATATATATATATTTATATATTTATATATATATATATATATATATATATATATATATATATATATATATATATATATATATATATATATATAAAAGTTTGTGAGGGTACCACCTCTGGTGCCAATGTGGGGACCCATAGCCTCGGAGAAGAAAATAAAAAGTATTCAGAGGAGACCTAGTGGTTTCTCACTGAACACTAATATTATCTTCTCCTACCACCCCCATTCTTTTGTATGTACACATATATATTTACTTTATTTGAACTTTGTTGCAAAAAAGGAGTTACATATGGGTTACAAAGATGGTTGTCATAGGTTGTCGAGTTCCTCCAGCTCCTCAGATGGCGGGCAGGAACCCTGGATGCAGTGTGCATTTCCCCTCTGTATCGCCACACTGAGGCGCTGGAAAAGAAAGCTTGCAGCTCTCGGGTCCCTTGTTGTTTCAATGAGCCTAGAACCCAGTTCCTTCAAAAAACTGGTAGCACTTTTACCCCAGCGCCGAGTGTCTCAGAAGCAATGGGGACAAAATTGTAGTGGTGATCCAGTTCTCTATACTTACGGGATTTGGCTGCTTCCCTGTGGGTGGCAGCGCCACCTGGTTGTGCAACACTGAGGTTAATGTAGGCGTTAGCCAGGGTTGATACGCACGTGAAGTCCCATACCAACTGCTTGCCATTCTTCCAGGGGTTCACTGTGATACCATCCGGGCGACCAATAAGAGCATCAGAGTTACGGGGCGTTAGGTAACGGGGCTCTCTTTCAGCTGGGCATCCAGCTGTGGTGAGGCTCCTCTTGATGATGTCGTTAACTTCACTGTGCCTCGAGTGCCATCCCCCTGTGCTTTGGCAGAGTAGGCCATGGTGGCCGTACCTGTCAGCCACCACCTCGCCGCAAATACACCTATATCTGGTGTGGATTGGGGCAGCAAGGCGGAGGGCCACAGCAATTCGGAGGGCGTGTGGTGTGAGACGCGTGCCAGTTGCCGACATTGGGGTTGCTAACAGGAAATCCCCTGCATGTGGTGCTGCTACTGCTGTGAGGCGAGCAATGTCGTGTTGTGTTGTTGCAGCACCCAGGCACTCTGCAGCAACTTGGTCTACAATGGGACCACCCCAGCTGGATTGCTTGTGGGCTTTTGGGGATGGTGGTTGAGGTGATTGGCCTGCACGAGAGGCCCACTCTGTGGCACAGCGTGTAAAATTGGGATCATGTACACCTGCCAGCTGATGTAAGTGGGCAGGTAGAATTTCCTTCACAAGGTCGTCGGATGCTGATAAGGAGGACAGGAAGGCTGGAACAGCGATTTGCGTTGCTGTTCGAACTCCGGGACCCCCAAGTCTTACGGGAAGAGAGGCTTGTTTCCACTGTAGGTCATCGAGAGAGAGGGTAAGGGCTTTTTCTAGCATTGATTTCAGTAACCGGTCATACTCACTTAGCTTTTGGCTACTGTAAGATGGTGAACACCTCAGAAAGTAGGTTAACCTGGGGAGGGACAGACATCTGGTGATGAGGTAGAGTGCATCATGAGCATCAATATCCTCAATCCTCCCATCCATCCTCTTAAGGTCGGCGATTTTCTTATCAAGGACCTCATCGATGGCTTTCAACCCCAGGGGAGCTCCTAGGAGTGTGCTGTCTTCAGGTTTAGTTTTATGGATATTTGGCAGAAGACTCTATTCTCTCTACGATGCCCTGGTTGGAACATATTATTTCACATTTAGAAGGGTTCAGGGTGAGGCCTAAAACTGCACCTTGCTCCTGGATTTTTCTTATGTTTCAGAAATGATGTTGATGATGTTTTTCTGATGTTGTTCTGATGTTTCTGATTTTTCTGATGTTTATATATATATATATATATATATATATATATATATATATATATATATATATATATATATATGTCGTACCTAGTAGCCAGAATGCACTTCTCAGCCTACTATGCAAGGCCCTATTTGCCTAATAAGCCAAGTTTTCCTGAATTAATATATTTTCTCTAATTTTTTTCTTATGAAAAGATAAAGCTACCCATTTCATTATGTATGAGGTCAATTTTTTGTTATTGGAATTAAAATTAACGTAGATATATGACCGAACCTAACCAACCCTGCCTAACCTAACCAAACCTATCTCTATAGGTTAGGTTCGGTTAGGTAGCCGAAAAAGTTACGTTAGGTTAGGTTAGGTAGGTTAGGTAGTCGAAAAACAATTATTTCATGAAAACTTGGCTTATTAGGCAAATGGGGCCTTGCATAGTTGGCTGAGAAGTGCGTTCTGGCTACTAGGTACGACATATATATATATATATATATGTCGTACCTAGTAGCCAGAACTCTCTTCTCAGCCTACTATTCAAGGCCCGATTTGCCTAATAAGCCAAGTTTTCCTGAATTAATATATTAACTATAATTTTTTTCTTATGAAATGATAAAGCAACCCTTTTCTCTATGTATGAGGTCAATTTTTTTTTATTGGAGTTAAAATTAACGTAGATATATGACCGAACCTAACCAACCCTACCTAACCTAACCTAACCTATATTTATAGGTAAGGTTAGGTTAGGTAGCCAAAAAAAGCTAGGTTAGGTTAGGTTAGGTAGGTTAGGTAGACGAAAAAACATTAATTCATGAAAACTTGGCTTATTAGGCAAATCGGGCCTTGAATAGTAGGCTGAGAAGTGCGTTCTGGCTATTAGGTACGACATATATATATATATATATATATATATATATATATATATATATATATATATATATATATATATATATATATATATATATATATATATATATATATATTGGAACTTAGTTTGGTCAGAGAGTATGATGTTCATTTCGCCAGATATTCGTCTTTTTTAAGAATGACATATATTGGCGACTTGTCACCTCTCCTGACAACTATCTCCTTGTTCTCACGAAGGCTTTTAGCTGCCGCTTTAAGCTCGGGGGACAGTATGGTGCTTCTGTAGTTGCCTTGATTCTTTCCTCCTTCTGCAATAAGTTCTGCTTGTAAGGTATCTTTGGTAGTGACCTTCTTTTGTGTCTCGAGGTCGAATATGTCGTCCAACAGAATTTCCAACTCTACTTTCCGGGCCATCTCACTCTGACCAAACTAAGTTCCAAAGGGTAACGAAGGACACTACAGCCGAATTAAAAGCAAAGGTCAACAAACTGATCGAAACTGTGAACGCCAAGAAATCCGGACTCCACCTGCCAAAGATCATTGGGGAATATAAACCTGGATATGCGTATGGAAATGTCAAGACGCACAAGCCTGGAAACCCACTTCGGCCAATCATTAGCCAGATACCCACACCCACGTACAGACTGGCGAAGCGACTCAACGGCCTGCTGACTCCTTATGTTCCTTGCGCCTTCAGCCTGAAGTCTCCAAAGGAATTTGTTGACTTACTGCGGGGCACACGGGCCACAGGGATAAGAGCCCCGTTGGACGTAGAATCGCTGTTTACCAACGTACCTGTGGACGAGACAATCGGAATGATAGCCGACAGAGTGTATCGTGATCCAGCCTGTACTCCTCTTGACATACCAGAAAATATTCTGAGGAAACTACTCCAAGCTTGTACTAAAGAGGCACCCTTCTTGAGCCCGGATGGGCACATGTATAAGCAAGTAGATGGGGTCGCCATGGGTTCTCCCCTAGGTGTCCTGTTTGCAAACTTCTATATGGGTACCATCGAGCAAAAAGTCTTAGTCGACATGAACTTGAAACCGGCCATATACTGCAGGTATGTTGACGACATTTTTACACAGGTACCTGATGTCAGACATCTGCAGGAGCTGAAGGAGGCATTTGAGCAGAGTTCCGTGCTGCGTTTCACTTACGAGATGGAAAAGGATGGGAAGCTGCCCTTTCTAGATGTAACAGTCATGGAAAAGGGCGGAGGTTTCCACACTGCAGTCTACACTAAGGAAACAAACATAGGAATGTGCCTAAATGCCAACAGCGACTGCCCTGACAGGTACAAGAGGAGTGTTGTTAACGCATATGTCGACCGTGCTCTCAGCCACAGCTCAGAATGGAAGCAAGTCGACGAAGAACTCTGTAGGGTAAGGCAGGTCCTAGTCAATAACGGCTTCTCCAATGGTTTCGTCGAAGACATCATAAGAAGGAAAGTGAAAAGCCATGCAACCTCTGAAGAGACAACTAACACAACACCTATACCCAATATTAGACTATTTTACAGGAACTTCTTTTCCACAGCTCATAAAACGGAGGAAAGGGTCCTGAAAGATATTGTTGATAGAAACGTTATCCCTACAGACAAAAATCAGAGGATACAACTGACGATTTACTATAAAACCAGAAAAACGGCCCGCCTACTCATGAGAAACTCTCCAGACACAAAACAGAACGCTTTAAAAGAGACTAACGTTGTCTATGCCTTCAAATGCCCACTTGGGGACTGTAAGCTCCAAAAAACCCAGTATATAGGCAAGACAACAACATCTCTTTCTAGGCGTTTAACGATGCATAAGCAACAGGGCTCCATTAAGGAGCATATAATCTCTTCCCACAACCAAACCATCGCCAGAGAAATCCTAGTAAACAACACAGAAATCATCGATAGATACAGCGATAGCAGGCGGCTTGACGTTTGCGAGGCACTACACATCAAGAAGTCAACACCAGCAATCAACAGCCAATTATTGCACAACTATATTCTACCCACCTCAAGACTCCGCTCCAATATAGAAGCATTAAGAAATATGGACCAATAGGCTTTCTATAAACACTTCTATTCAATACCCATTGTTTGTGTTCTGTCTTGTGTTGATACTTTTAATACCCTATTAATATCCCCTCTTGTTCTGTCTTGTGTTAATGCCACATCACCCCTCCCACCTCACTCAAATATAGATATAAAATCAGAGATACGTAAGTTCTATTCAGTTGTGTATTTGTGAACAAAAGTCTTTGAAACTGTAATAAGTTTTACGAAACGCGCCCGTGTCGCGTCAGACTAGAAATAAAAATGAATTTTGGAGAATTAATTTTTGATTTACCTCCAACAGTGAAGCGTAATGTACGAAAGATTGAGAAAATTCGTGTTAGAATTATTAATCTTACTTTTTCGGTCATATTTAATAATATATGTCTACAGGAAAGACTGCTACCAAAATATACTAATATATATATATATATATATATATATATATATGTCGTACCTAGTAGCCAGAACTCACTTCTCAGCCTACTATTCAAGGCCCGATTTGCCTAATAAGCCAAGTTTTCCTGAATTAATATATTTACTATAATTTTTTTCTTATGGAATGATAAAGCAACCCTTTTCTCTATGTATGAGGTCAATTTTTTTTTATTGGAGTTAAAATTAACGTAGATATATGACCGAACCTAACCAACCCTACCTAACCTAACCTAACCTATATTTATAGGTAAGGTTAGGTTAGGTAGCCAAAAAAAGCTAGGTTAGGTTAGGTTAGGTAGGTTAGGTAGACGAAAAAACATTAATTCATGAAAACTTGGCTTATTAGGCAAATCGGGCCTTGAATAGTACGCTGAGAAGTGCGTTCTGGCTATTAGGTACGACATATATATATATATATATATATATATATATATATATATATATATATATATATATATATATATATATATATATATATATATATATATATATATATATATATATATATATACATATATATATAAATATATATACATACAAGGAAAACCAGCCTATGACTGCAATAACATAAATATCAGCATAAATATTCCTTGACAAACAACAATAATCAATCAATCACCCTTTCAGTCCTAGAACACCTATGTATGTCTCTGCAGGTAATCCAGCCTGCAGTTGTAACTCTATACTTCAGTATAAGTATTCCTTGGCACAAAAATGGTAATCAGTCACTCACCTTTCACTGCGTCTTGCACGCTAATGACAACCAAACACTAACAATTAACCACTCCCTACAATTAGTCAACAAGAACTTCCCTTCCACATCTGGAAGTTCACTACCCTGACATCATCAGGTTCTTCCGGGTTTATCTACCAGGATCCTCCGCAGCTCTTTCAGGCTGCTACACCATGAAGTCTAACTTGAGCAATAATGGCGCTTCACCACTGATCACAAAAGCGTGTGAAAATTCATTCCACTACTCCTCTTCTCAAAGCTTGAGGTCCGGCTCCTCACATTATGGTTGCTTTTCCACAGAGCTGAGTACCTTCTACAACCTTGGAGTCTCATCAACTACTTCCTCTCTGCTGGCTTCGTAGTTCTCAGCAACTCCTTCCCCAGACAAACCTGCAACCCATCGACACGCCAATAAAAATCTTTCGCTACAAACACATAAACAAAATATACCACACCATTAATGTTTCCAACCAACATCTATCTGCTTTCTACATGCTGTGAGTGTGGACTCCCTCGTTTGGGCTGGTCCATCCTCCGCCCGGCCAGGCGGCCCTCGAGGCAGCTGGCAGCCGGCCCTCAGTTGCCCTCCAGTGGTCGGAGTGGATGGAAGCCGCTTCGTCCTCCAGGAAGTTCCTTCATCTTTAGTCTAGTATTTTAGGCCTTCTGTCTTATCAAAACATGCCTAACATATTAATAAACATTCGCTACGATCGGTGGGCACACGATCAACTATAGGCAATCACTGTAAACTGGTTAAAATTGTTCTTACCACAAAAAGGTCTCCTGCAGGGCGCAGTCCTCGATGACACTGCTGCCCTCGAAAACGTTTCTGGGCGGCTTACAACTCTTCCTTGCCGTCCAGGACTTAAGACCACATGTTCCCAGCTCGATTTCACGGCTGAAACGTCTGCACACTTCCTTCCTCTTGAAGGTATATCAACTTGGGGTTCCTCTCTAACAGGAGCTCACACAGAGCGTGGCTTTCTCTCACGATGTCTGGTGCTCAAGTGGGCTCCAGCGAGCCTCACACCTCCACCAAACTTTCCACATCTCATAACCAGTCATTTATCTATAACCTAATTCACTGCCCATATTCATATACTATTCATCAAATCCAACCAATTATTTTACGTATGAATCGTCATGTCAATATTTTCTTGACCTCCTAGTCAGGTCAGGCCTGATAGAATAATTATCAAAGGGGAGACTCGTTTTGCAGCTACCTGGGATCATAACAGAGGGCACCATCTGTTGCAAGTAGAAATAGATCCCACCTGCTCATCATAGGAAACTTCAATCACTGAAGGATAGACTTGGAGAACAAGGAATTGCATGGAGGTGAGGATACATGGAGAGCTAAACTATTGAAGGTGGCGACAAGAAATTTCATAAGCCAGCATGTCAAGGAACCCACAAGAATGAGAGGAAACGATGACCCAGCGACACTCGACCTAGTCTTCACTCTGAACGACTCAGTCATAAGGGAACTCATTATCGAGGCCCCAGTAGGAATTAGCGACAACAGTGTACCGAAGTTTGAGTATCTAGTTGAAGAAGGGTTAAAGAACTCGAGGAGGGGAACTGAAAACAATAGGGTGGCATTTTGAAAGGGAAACTATGAGGAGATAAGAAAATTCCTAACAGATATAACATGGGAAACAGAGCTCAGGGGAAAGACGGCCCAAGACATGATGGACTCCATCAAGCAGAAGTGTAAGGAGGCAGCAGACAAATTTGTCCTGGTTCAAAAGGAAAACAACGAAATGCAGATGAGAAACCTATGGTTTAATCAGAGATGTAGGCTTGCTAAGCAGCAAAGTAAAAAGGGCATGGAGAAACTATAGAAATAACAGGACACTTGAGAGCAGAGAAAGATACCAGAGTGCAGGGAATGAATACGTCAGGGTGAGAAGAGAGGCAGAAAGGAAATTTAAAAACGACATAGCAAAAAAGGCAAAGACTCAAATTGCTGCACAGCCACATCAGGAGAAAAACAACAGTAAACGAACAGGTAATGAAATTGAGGATAGGGGCAGATTCACTACAAACGATAAGGAAGTGTGCGAGGAACTCAGTAAGAAACTCTAGCAGGTCTTCACTTTAGAGCAAAGGTAAGTTCCAGAGATAAGAGAGAGAATCAGAGAACCAGGAACCATTAGAAGAGTTTGAGATTACCAGTAGGGATGTAAGAAAGTTTTTGCTAGAGTTGGATGTGACAAAGTCTATAGGCCCAGATGGAATCTCTCCTTGGATACTAAAGGAAGGAGCAGAAGCACTGTGCTTGCCACTCTCCATAGTGTATAACAAACCACTGGTAAAAGGGGAACTGCCAAAAATTTAGATGACAGCTAATGTAGTCCCGATATACAAGAAGGAGGATAGACAGGATGCACTGAACTACAGGCCAGTGTTCATAACTTGAATCCCATGCAAGCTAATGGAGAAGATTGTGCAAAAAAAAACTATTGGAACATCTGGAGCGGATGAACTTTGTGACACAGCACCAACATGGATTCAGGGATGGCAAGTCCTGCCTCACAGGATTAATTGAATTCTATGTCCAAGCAACAAAAGTCAGGGAGGAAAGAAAGGGTTTGGCAGACTGCATATTTTTGGATTGCCAGAAAGCCTTTGACACAGTACCACACAAGAGGCTAGTGAAAAAGCTGGAGATGGAGGCAGGAGTGAAAAGAAAGGTACTCCATTGGACAAGGGAGTACCTAAGCCACAGAAGGCAGCGAGTTACTGTGAGGGATGAGGTCTCAGATTGGCGAGACGTCAGCAGTGCAGTCCCACAGGGTTCAGTCCTTGGACCTATACTGTTTCTGATATGTAAATAATCTCCCAGAGGGTATAGAATTGTTCCTCTCATTGTTTGCAGATGATACAAAAACTATGAAGAGGATTAAAACAGAGGATGATAGTAGGACGCTACAAGATGACCTAGACAGACTGAATGAATGGTCCAAGAAATGGCTGCTAAAGTTTGACCCGAGTAAATGCAAGATAATGAAATTAGGCGGTGGAAACAGGAGGCCAGAAACAGGATACCGAATGGGAGATGAGGTACTTCATGAGTCGGGCAGAGTGAAAGATCCAGGAGTTGATACCACACCAAACCTGTCTCCTGAAGCCTACATAAAAAGAATTACATCTGCAGCATACGCAAGGCTGGCTATCATCAGACTTCAAGAACCTGTGTAAGGAATCATTCAGAATCTTGTATACCGCATATGTAAGACCAGTCCTGGAGTATCTGGCCCTAGCATGGTGCCCATTATCTTGTCAAGCAGAAGACGAAGTTGGAAAAAGTTGAGACGTATGCCACTAGGCTAGTCCCAGAACTAATAGGCATGAGTTACGAGGAAAGACTGTGTGAGATTCACCTCACGACACTGAAAGACAGAAGAGTAAGGAGAGACATGATCACTACCTACAAAATTCTCAGAGGAATTGACAGGGTAGATAAGGATAAACTTTTTAACATGGGTGGTACTCGCACAAGGGGACACAGGCAGAGACTGATTACCCACATGAGCCACAGGGACGTTAGAAAAAACTATTTCAGTGTCAGAGTAGTTAACAGGAGAAATGCATAAGGCAGTGATGTGGTGGAGGCTGACTCCATACACAGTTTCAAATTTAGATATGATAGAGCCCAGTATGCTCAGGAATCTGTACACCAGTTGATTGACAGTTGAGAGGTGGGACCAAAGAGCCAGAGCTCAACCCCCGCAAGCACTACTAGGTGAGTACAGACACACATACACATACACACTTTACACCGGCTAGGGGAGCCGGTGGTCAAGCGGATAGCACGCTACTCACGTGATCCTGTGGTCTCGGGTTCGATCCCGGGCGCAAGCAAGAAACGATGGGCAGAGTTTCTTTCACCTTATGCTCCTGTTACCTAGCAGTAAATAGGTACCTGGGTGTTAGTCAGCTGTCACGGGCTGCTTTCTGAGGTGTGTGTGTTTGTGGTGTGAAAAAAAAGTAGTGCAAACTTTTGATTGACAGTTGAGAGGCAGGCCGAAAGAGCAGAGCTCAACCCCTGCATGCACAACTAGGTGAACACAACTAGGTGAATACACACACACACTCGCACACACATGTCAGTTAGGGGGGGACTTGATCACCGCAAACAAGATTCTTAAATGAATTGATAGGGTAGATAATGACAAGGTATTTAACATAAGGGGGACACACTCACTAGGGAACACAAGTGGAAATTGAGTGACCAAATGAGCCACAGAGACATTAGAAAGAAAAAAACTTTTTTAGTGTCAGAGTAGTTGACATATGAAATGCATTAGGAAGTGAGGTGGTTGAGGCAGACTCCTTACACAGTTTCAAGTGTAGATATGATAAGAGCTCAATAGGCTCAGGAACTTGTACATCAATTGATTGACAGTTGAGATGCGGGACCAAAGAGCCAGAGCTCAACCCCAGCAAGCACAACTAGGTGAGTACACACACACACACACACACACACACACACACACACAAACACACACACACACACACACACACACACACACACACACACACACACACACACACACACACACACACACACACACACACACACACACACACACACACACACACACACACACACACACACACACCCACACACACACACCTACTCATTTCCCCTACTCAATGAAGGGGAACTGCCTACATGTGACGACTCGAGAAAGAGACTTGGGAGTTGACGTAACACCTAGTCTAACTCCTGAGGTACATATGAATAGGATAACATCAGCGTACTCTACACTGGCAAAAGTTAGAACATCATTTAGAAACCTAAGTAAGGAGGCTTTTAGGGTGCTTTACACTGCATACGTGAGGCCAGTCTTAGAGTATGCCGCGCCATCAAGGAGTCACCACCTGAAAAAAACACATAAAGAAACTGGAAAAGGTTCAGAAGTTTGTGAGGAGGCTCATCCCAGAGTTACGAGGGATGGTATATGAAGATCACCTGAAGGAACTTAGCCTTACAACACTAGAAAAAAGAAGGGAGAGGGGAGATATGATAGGAACCTATAAAATATTCTGGGCAATTGACAAAGTGGAAATATATGAAATGTTCACACGTAATATTAATAGAATGAGAGGACATGGGTGGAAGCTGGAAACTGAGATGAGTCACAGAGATGTTAGGAAGTTTTCTTTTAGCATGAGAAATGGAATGCACTTAAGGAGCAAGTTGTGGAAGCAAACTATATTTTTAATTTTAAAACTAATCATGATAGGAAAATGGGACAGGAGTCATTGCTGTAAACAACCGATGGTTAGAAAGGCTGGATCCGAGAGTCAATGCTCGATCCTGCAGGCACAAATTGATGAGTACACACACACACACACACACACACACACACGCAAGTAAGGAGGCATTCAGAGCACGTTGTTCAAAGCAAACACTATTCATTGCTTTAAAACTAGCTATGATAGAGAATTTGGACAGGAGTCATTGTTTTTAAAAACCGAATGATAGAGAGGCGGGATCAAGGAGCCAATACTCGCTCCAGCAGGCACAAATAAAAGAACACACACACACACTTCTTTCAAAAGAAGATAGAGAGAAGATGAAACTGACCCTCGCCGAGGCAAAACGTTTAAATGAGAGCAGGAATGAAGAAGAAATCAATTCATTTTTCTTCAAAGTGATAGGGGTAGGCAGAACAGTAAAATGGTACATAAAGGCAAACCAACAAAATCATTAGAGAGGGGGGGGGAGTGAAAAATAAGAAGAGGGGGAACAAGTTCCTGAAGATTGCATACACCAACATAGATGGAGTAATATCGAAGATACTGGAGTTAAGTGATGTAATACAGCTGCAGACACCAGACATTGTTGCACTCACGGAGACAAAACTTGAAGATGTTATTTTAAATGAGGTCATATTCCCAAGGGGCTACTCAATTTGGAGATGGGACAGAAAAATTAGGAAAGGTGGTGGCGTTGCTGTGCTGGTGAAAGAACACCTAAAGGTGAACGAAATAATGACTGCCAATCCACAAGAAGTTGACATAATAGCACTAGAGAGCTGCCATGAGGATGATAAACTAATGATCATAAATGCATATAGTCCACCGCCAAGCAGCACATGGTCAAAGGAGGAGCTAGATAGTAAACGAGAACGTCTAATAACAATAATGAGAGAGATCATAGCGAGAGCGGATAACGATAGTTCACGACTGTTGATAATCGGCGACTTCAACTTGAAATCCATAGACTGAGAAGCATATGAAGCTAAAACAAAAGATTTTTGGACCTAAAAATTTGTAGACCTCATCCTGGAAACATTCTTGTATCAACATGTTAAACAAGCTACGAGGATGAGGGAAGGGGAGGTTCCCTCCATGCTAGATTTAATATTTACCAGGAAGGAGGAAGAAATATTTGATATTCAGTAACTTCCTCCCTAGGGTAAAAGTGACCATGTCTTTTTGGGAATAAAGTATGCAACGCGTTATAATCTGGAAGAAAATATGAAGGTTGATGCAATTAAAAAACCTGACTTTAGGAGAGGACATTATGGCAACCTTAGAAATTTTTTTAGTGAGTGTAATTGGACAGACTTGTTGCTAGGCAAGGAAGAGAATGAGATGTATGTCAAGTTTTGTGAAATATATGATAAAGGCACAAAAAAATTTATACCAAAACAGAGATGCAGAACTAGGAAACAGGATTGGTTCAACAGAAATTGCGAGAGGGCCAGAGACCAAAAGACACAAAAATGGAATCAATACAGGAAGAGGCCAAACCCCCAAACATACCAGCGATACAAAGATGCGAGAAACAACTACACGACACTGAGGAGAGAGGCAGAAAGAAATTTTGAAAAAGGGATTGCAGACAAATGTAAAACAGAACCAAGTTTATTCTATAAATTTGAAAAAAAACAAATTGCAGGTAAAGGATAATATTCAGAGGTTGAAAATGGGAAATAGATTCACGGAAAATGAAAAGGAAATGTGTGAAACATTAAACGAAAATTTCCAAAGTGTGTTTGTATAAAAAGAAATCTTCAGGGAACCAGATACAATAGAATTCCAGAGAACAACATAGAGCACATAGAGGTATCTAGAGATGAAGTGGAAAAAATGCTCAAGGAGCTAAATAAGAAAAAAGCAGTTGGTCCAGATGGAGTTTCACCGTGGGTTCTGAGAGAATGTGCACCTGAGCTCAGCATTCCACTTCAACTGATTTTTCAGGCATCCCTGTTTACAGGAGTTGTAGCTGATGTGTAGAAAAAGGCTAACATAGTTCCAATCTACAAAAGTGGAAGCAGGGAAGACCCCCTTAATTATAGACCGGTATCATTGGCAAGTGTAATATTCAAAATATTGGAAAAAATAATTAAAACTAAATGGGTAGAACACCTGGAGAGAAATGATGTAATATCAGACAGACAGTATGGTTTTCGATCTGGAAGATCCTGTGTATCGAATTTACTCAGTTTCTATGATCGAGCAACAGAGATATTGCAGGAAAGAGATGGTTAGGTTGACTGCATTTATCTGGACCTAAAAAAAGGCTTTCAACAGAGTTCCACATAAGAGGTTGTTCTGGAAACAGTAACATATTGGAGGGATGACAGGTTAGCTTCTAACATGGCTGAAAAATTTTCTGACTGATAGAAAAATGAGGGCAGTAATCAGAGGCAATGTATCTGACTGGAGAAATGTCACAAGTGGAGTACCACAGGGTTCAGTTCTTGCACCAGTGATGTTTATTGTCTACATAAATGATCTACCAGTTGGTATACAGAATTATATGAACATGTTTGCTGATGATGCTAAGATAATAGCAAGGATAAGAAACTTAGATGATTGTCATGCCCTTCAATATGACCTGGACAAAATAAGTATATGGAGCACCACTTGGCAAAGGGAATTTAATGTTAATAAATGCCATGTTATGGAATGTGGAATAGGAAAACATAGACCTCACACAACCTATATATTATGTGAGAAATCTTTAAAGAATTCTGATAAAGAAAGTGATCTAGGAGTGGTTCTAGATAGAAAACTATCACCTGAGGACCACATAAAGAATATTATGCGAGGAGCCTATGCCACGCTTTATAACTTCAGAATTGCTTTTAAATACATGGATGGCGATATACTAAAGAAATTGTTCACGGCTTTTGTTTGGCCAAAGTTAGAATATGCAGTGGTTGTGTGGTGCCCATATCTTAAGAAGCACATCAGCAAACTGGAAAAGGTGCAAAGACATGCTAATAAGTGGCTCCCAGAACTGAAGGGCAAGAGCTACGAGGAGAGGTTAGAGGCATTAAATATGCCAAAACTGGAAGACAGAAGAAAAAGAGGTGATATGATCACTACATACAAAATAGTAACAGGAATTGATAAAATCAATAGGGAAGATTTCCTGAGACCTGGAACTTTAAGAACAAGAGGTCATAGATTTTAACTAGCTAAACACAGATGCCGAAGAAATATAAGAAAATTCACTTTCGCAAACAGAGTGGTAGATGGTTGGAACAAGTTCGGTGAGAGAGTGGTGGAGGCCAAGACCGTCAGTAGTTTCAAAGTGTTATATGACATAGAGTGCTGGGAAGACGGGACACCACGAGCATAGCTCTCATCCTGTAACTACACTTAGGTAATTACAGACATAATTCCGTCAGTAGTTCCAAAACGTTATATGACAAAGAGTGCTGGGAAGAAGGGACACCACGAGCGTAGCTCTCATCCTGTAACTACATTTAGGTAATTACTCTTAGGTAATTACACACACACACACGTCAGTCGTGTGTCGCCAGCTGCCAGCTGTGTGGGAGGGTTTGAGAGGATCGCACTCCACGATAATCGTCGATATTCTCGGACTTATTAAGACTACAGTGATGAATCAAAGTTCTCAGTTATCACAAGGTGCATAACCGTATATAGGAAAGGGAAAATAAAGTGATATCACTAGAACTTTGTGTTAAACAGTGAACAGTCATCAGCACCAGGCCACGTGGGAAAGCAGGGCCACATGGCTTCTGTTTACATATTGTGTGCAGCAGGAGCAACCCGCTGTGTATCTCACCTAGAGTGCTTGCGGGAGGCTGGCTGGTGGTGGTAAGTGCCTCTTTCTTAAGTCTTTAACAGTGTGTAAAGTTTATATAAAATCATATCATAGTAACTAATGCATTCATTCAGTAATACAATAATAATTTGGTAGTCATGGTCAAGGACCTAACATGTGAGTTCAGTTGGGAAGCAGATAAGCCGCTTATTCCCTAGATCTCCACACTACCCCCCACATCCTGCAAGCATGCACACGCACACACACACACACACACACACACACACACACACACACACACACACACACACACACACACACACACACACACACACACACACACACACACGCACACCATACCACACCCCCATAGACCCAGCCCCCAACAACCCCAAGTCTCATCCCCTCACCCTCCAGCACCTTCCATCCCCACCACCCCTCCCCATCTCCCCTCACCATAACACCTCCAAAACATACACACACACCAGAGGGGAGGGCAACCCCACCACCCCCCTCTGCATAGAGTGTAGTTACTTTGGCTGCTATGGGGTCCATAAGTTGGCGCGTGACGTCATCATTCCCCGTTCGCCCGTGCAGTAAGCTCCCGGGGCCGGTGGGGCGCCCGGGACGGGGCGCGCGAGTTGCCGCGAATATATTTTTGTTCATTTTTTGCGCACAGTTCCAAATACATTTTATTTGTTTTTATGCGCTAATCCTATGTATAATGAACACGTACACTATATTATGGCAGTAAAACATCCGTACTGTCCATGGACACTGTGTTATGTGCATGACACTTGTGTACACATATACACATATGTTGCACATATTTACCATATATAATGCTAATTTATGTATATATACAATCTATTTACAGACTGTACACTGTCACACACTATATACATTCACCATCAACACATTCAGAACACCGCGAGTGTGAGAAGCCACACTCAGCCAGCCCTCCCTCCCTCACTCCATCTTACTCGCCAACATTGCTCCTCCCACCATACTATTATTGTATTTATTACACGATTTACACAAGTTATATATACCTATCTACATGTTTTATTTACCAGAACTATGCAAGTAAGCCGGTATTGTGTCCAAACAGTACAGTGGCCACCATACACTGCATAACAAATCACACAGCAGAAAGCAGACGACGCCACGATTACGACGTCACCTCCCTCACCAAAATAGCTCCTCACAACATACTCCTGGTGCTGTTATTACACTATTTACACACACTGTATATACTGTCGGGGTTCACCGTAAGAGGGGCGAGTAACAGTATACCCTAGGTCACTCACCGTAGCCATGCGGGTCTTCACTCTATCCTCGCGGCACCACTGTACGCCAGGAGAGTATCCCAGTCAATCCCAACCGGCCTCTGATCGAGAAAGAGTGAGAACACAGCTTGTTCTCTTAACTGCTGTGTGCCCACCCCGATACAAGGCTCTACTACTAACCACAAGGTCGCCAACTGGTGTTTTGTGTCCAGTAACACGTCAGTGATATTGTGGAATTGTGGTAACAGTGGCAAGAACTCACTCAATAGGTCTGATATCAGGCAGGTATTTATTTCTATCGCTCTATTTCCTTTCATGTATTATATAGCCACAAGAAACATGGAGGGGATGATACAAACGCCAAGGTATTTTGTGTTTTACTTAAAACTCAAGACATCACATAATTATATCAATAAACAAACAGCTATTTCATGCGAAAGTCGCTCGTTCTCACAAATAATCATGAACTCGCCAAGCTGGCAATGCTTCCCCTCACGTCAATGTCAAAATCAGCTGGGCGACTCCTCCCTCACTGCGTGATCTCTCACTGCACTTGTTTGTTGGCGAAAGACGCCTGTTTCTTTAAATTCTCAAAGATCACTAAATGTTCAAACAACACAATATCTGCGACAATAGAACGTAAATACTTCGCTGCACTGATCTTGAGCTCAATCAACATTTCTATATTAATGAACACAATAATTCACTATCATGGTATAACACACTGCACCTCATTTAATGACAGCGCATGCAAGTATATATTACCGGAGTTCTCAGTAATTCCTTTCGTGGGCGAATATTCAATTGATCACTGCACACCTGAATGGTTATTCAATACACAAGCATAGACATATATATATATATATATATATATATATATATATATATATATATATATATATATATATATATAGATAGATAAATCATAGATATCAATAATGGTAATAATATAGTTACTGGGCACATAGCCTAACACCAAATACTGGTACACTTATATATATATATATTCTCTCACTAAATGATCATATTAAAGTTTCATGAAAGACATTATCAACACAGTAAATTCATCAATTATTCCGGGTGCCTGCACACACCAATAATAATAATATATACCATGAGTGCTCTATGTAGCCCCACTCTGCACACTCGTGCCTTACTGTGACATGGGTGAGCCTTGCTCACGACATACAAAATACTATGGCTAAATAATATAGCTGACTAAAGGGGACTTGGGAAGGAAACTAGAATAACCTACTTCCACCTATCCTCTGGTGAGAGTTGAGTTGTAGGTCCTTGTCCAGGCTCCTGCCGCGTGTAGGGAACGCCCCCACACACACCCTATCGTGTCCTCCAGGAACCCAATCAACGTCCCAAAATAAACGCGTCGTCTCCGTGTTCTGTCCTCCGCGGGTCCGTGCCCCTCCTCCATGTCTTGTAGGGTTGGAGTCGGTCTCCCGGCCGTCAACTTCTCCTCCCAACTACGGCTGCCTACCTACGTCTCGGCTGCAGTCGTTCGGATTCCCAATTAGTGTCTTCTTTCACTGCTTCCCAGTGGATTGGCCCAGCCGCTACGTCGTCACTGTGAAGCTATCGGACGTCCCAGACGATACTGCCTAGACTTCACCTGCACAGCACCCAACCCTGAAGCACTTGATGCTCAATATTCCGTCAATTCCCTCTTCGGTCCACACATGGAATGAAGAAAGACCTCCCGGCATACTGGCAGACTACGGGTGACGCGTAAGATCCACGGGAGTGGCGTATTACTGTCAGATTGACAGGATCAACCTTCACACATCCGTCCACCTTGACGTGTCGTGTCAGACTGATTCCCTCACGTAGGATTGGCCCAGCCACTATGTCACCACTGTGAAGCTATCAGCCGTCGCATACGTCGCTGCCTAGATTCCACTCTTGCACAACACCTGTCCCTGGAGCACTTGTTGCTCAATATTCTGTCAATTCCTTCTCTGGTCCAACACATGAACGAAGGAAGACCCCAGAGGTGCCGGCAGACCACGGGTGATGCGTAAATCCTCCGGAGACGGGGTAAACTGTCCAACTGACAGGACCCCCTTAGCGCACGTCCGGCCTCCTTGACGTGCTGTCTTAGACTGATGGCGCCAGAGTCGCGCACTGACCGGACCCCCCTGCCTTTGTGACGTCATACTTGCCAAAGGAGGTTTTCATTGGCTCCCTGTGCCACATTGCTGTCGGTGACCAATCTGGTGCCACTGACGTCACACAGTTTGGCGGCAAAACGGAGGAGCAAGCGCCATATTGGCTTCCTAAAGGGCCTATACCACAGGCCAAAATACTCTTCTTTTACAAATTTCTCGCAACCTCGAGAACACTACACTCTCCCACATATACCAAACTGATGCCTGCGACGTAGAGAACGCTCGGGTAAAGTGGACATGACTCTTACAGCAGGCGTGGGAGAAATATAAGGGGGGGGAACACCGTCACATACCCCTCCCCTTAAAATAAGAGTCATGTCTGGTTAGTGTATACAGGACAGGGAATCTGCTACTACGTTGTCTTTCCCTCGGATGAGTTTAATCTCCAACCAGTACTCCTGCCGCCAATGCGAAACGCTCCTTACGTATCCGTTGACCGTTCCCACGGTCACTCCTGGTGTCCATTGTTCCTTCAGCATGGACAGAGGACTTCGCACCTCTCGTCCATACACCAGCTGGAAAGGTGAGAAACCTAACGATCCTACCACTGCGTTACGTATGGCAAACAACGCAGGGCATACTGCTTCATCCCACTCAGTTCCCTGCTTTGCGCAGAACACTCTCATCAGCATGCCGTCCTGTATGTAAAAATGATTGGCCCTCTCAGGACCAACACGTCCTCCATTGGCCTCATGAATCAATTCGGGGGACTCTATCTGCTGCGACTCCCCAAGACGAGTGCGGTCCACCCCAAGAGAACTGGTGAGGGTCACCTGTAACTCACCATCCGGGCTGCCTTCGCCCTCCGCTCGTTCTCCGGGTCCCATGAAGAGGTGATCGATTCCCAGGCTGTCGGACGTCTCCTTAGCCCCATCAGATCCACACCCTCCGCATCCTTCGCACTGCCTCGGCATCACAGCACAAACCGGGAACGCCACCGTGGCGATTCCTTTCTCGTCCCCACAGGCGTCTAACACTCCGCCTGTCTCCTTATAGTGCTCTAAGCACTCCTCGCCCTTCACGAGATTCGGGAGGACATATCCTCCACATGCGTCATTTCCCAAGATGACTTGTGTCTCCATCTTGGGCATTGATGCACAGACCCCCACCACTAGGGTCTGGCAGCCATAATCAGAATTCAGAGTCACCTGGTGTAGGGGCATCCTCACTGGGCCTCCCACAGTGGTCACACTTGCCACTCCCACACTGGTACTCTCGTAACCCTCGGGGAACAGGGTTTCGCTCACCAGGGTAAAACCTGCCCCAGTGTCTCTTAATATTCTCACCGGAATGGGGTCTGCGTCCCCCATCCTTACGGTTCCCTCACACACGAATGGGTGAACTCTTTTCTCCCCACTCAGTACGGGTTCACCCCGCACCATCTCGGCCACCTGGTCCTCGACCCTCACGAAAGCAACGTTCCCCCGCTGCTTAGGGCGTCTGCAGTCCCGCGAGAAGTGTCCGAATCCCCCACAATTGAAGCAGCGAAGCTTCCCCGTCGGAGACCATCCACCACCGCTCGCCCTGGCACCGCCTCCAGAGGCCGTCTCTCCGTGTGTCTTCCTCGCACCATCCGTCGACTCCTTCGTCGCAGCAACAGCTCCTGAGCTCTCAGCTTGGGACTTCTTTACCGGCTCCACAGCACTCTTCGATCCTCTGTTGTCCCCACTCGAGAGGTGGGACTTGGGAGAACTCGCTCCTGTCCTCCATCCGTCCGTCCTTCTATTATTTCTACCATATCCGGAGTATACGGGCGGTCGGTGCTGTCCTTTTCGGCGTGGGCGTAAGGCTTCTTCCAGCATGTCAGCTCTGTCGGCTGCGGCCCTCAGGTCCTTTATGTCCGCCTCCTTTACTCTAACCCTGGTCTCAGGAGAGAGCACGGACATAAACTTCTCCATGACCATAAGCCTCTTGACATCCTCAGCCGACTTCGCTCCTTCAGACTCCAGCCACTTAAGGAACTTCCTCTCCATGTCCCTCGCCGTCTCCGCATAAGATTTTCCTGGCGAACGGGTACATTCCCTGAATCTCTTCCTGTAACATTCCGGCGTGAGCTTGAAAGAATGGAGCACAGCTCTCTTTACAGCATCGTAGTTGGTGCACTCTCTGAGGTCGAGCATGTTGTAGGCTTCACAAGCTTCACCAGTGAGCCTACTCTGAACCAGCTTTACCCTCAGCCACTTCTTCAAGGCAGCGACCCTCTCGAAGTGGTCGAAGAAACCTTCAGCTTCGTTTGGTACATAGACCGGCAAATCTCGCTCCCTCACTCGGCGGTCTTCCTGCTGTGGCAGAACAGGTGGAGCTAGCCCTAGCTCAGCTCGCTTCAGCTCCACATCCTTGTTACCTTCTATCTCCTGCTGTTTCAGCCTAGCTTCTAGCTCGCGCTCCTCTCGGCGCAGCTGTGCCTCTCGCTCTTGTTCTTCCCGCTTCAACTGCGCTTCCAGCTGCAGCTTCAATATTTCCAGCTTGACGCTGCGCCTGCTGCCGCTGGATCCCCTGCTGCTTCCACCAATGCTCAGGTGTTCTCCCATACTGACAGGTGTTTGTGGCCGTTCCTCCCCCAAAGCTTCGTCTCGTGCTCTGAGCTGTGCCATGATCATGTTACTTTATCATCCTCCATCTTGTGCTATGAGTGATAACCTGTACCTGATACCTAATACCACTGCAAAGTACCACAACTGCAACCTTTATCTTGATCATTATCCTGGCGAGGTCGCCAATGTTGGGGTTCACCATAAGAGGGGTGAGTAACAGTATACCCAAGGTCACTCACCGTAGCCCTGCGGGTCTTCACTCTATCCTCGCGGCACCACTGTACGCCAGGAGAGTATCCCAGTCAATCCCAACCGGCCTCTGATCGAGAAAGAGTGAGAACACAGCTTGTTGTCTTAACTGTTGTGTGCCCGCCCCGACACAAGGCTCTACTACTAACCATAAGGTTGCCAACTAGTGTTTTCTGTGTCCAGTAACACGTCAGTGGTATTGTGGAATTGTGGTAACAGCGGCAAGAACACACTCAATAGGTCTGATATCAGGCAGGTATTTATTTCTATCGCTCTATTTCCTTTCATGTATTATATAGCCACAAGAAACATGGAGGGGATGATACAAACGCCAAGGTATTTTGTGTTTTACTAAAATCTCAAGACATCACATAATTATATCAATAAACAAACAGCTATTTCATGCGAAAGTCGCTCGTTCTCACAAATAATCATGAACTCGCCAAGCTGGCAATGCTTCCCCTCACGTCAATGTCAAAATCAGCTGGGCGACTCCTCCCTCACTGCGTGATCTCTCACTGCACTTGTTTGTTGGCGAAAGACGCCTGTTTCTTTAAATTCTCAAGGATCACTAAATGTTCAAACAACACAATATCTGCGACAATAGAACGTAAATACTTCGCTGCACTGATCTTGAGCTCAATCAACATTTCTATATTAATGAACACAATAATTCACTATCATGGTATAACACACTGCACCTCATTTAATGATAACGCATGCAAGTATATATTACTGGAGTTCTCAGTAATTCCTTGCAAACTGCAAACACCAATAATAATAATAATATATACCGTGAGTGCTCTATGTAGCCCCACTCTGCACACTCGTGCCTTACTGTGACATGGGTGAGCCTTGCTCACACATACAAAATACTCTGGTTAAATAATATAGCTGACTAAAGGGGAATTGAGAAGGAAACTAGAATCACCTACTTCCACCTATCCTCCGGTGAGAGTTGAGTTGTAGCTCCTGGTCCAGGCTCCTGCCTCGTGTAGGGAATGCCCCCACACACACCCTGTCGTGTCCTCCAGGAACCCAATCATGGTCCCAAAATAAACACGTCGTCTCCGTGTTCTGTCCACCGCGGGTCCGTGCCCCTCCTCCACGTCTTGTAGGGTTGGAGTCGGTCTCCCGGCTGTCAACTTCTCCTCCCAACTACGGCTGCCTACCTACGTCTCGGCTGCAGTCGTTCGGATTCCCAATTAGTGTCTTCTTTAACTGCTTCCCAGTGGATTGGCCCAGCCGCTACGTCGTCACTGTGAAGTTATCGGACGTCCCAGGCAATACTGCCTAGACTTCACCTGCACAGAATCCGACCCTGGAGCACTTGATGCTCAATATTCCGTCAATTCCCTCTTCGGTCCACACATGGAATGAAGGAAGACCTCCCGGCGTACTGGCAGACTACGGGTGATGCGTAATATCCACGGGAGTGGCGTATTACTGTCAGATTGACAGAATCAACCTTCACACATCCGTCCACCTTGACGTGTCGTGTCAGACTGATTCCCTCACGGAGGATTGGCCCAGCCACTACGTCATCACTGTGAAGCTATCAGCCGTCGCATACGTCGCTGCCTAGACTCTACTCTTGCACAACACCTGTCCCTGGAGCACTTGTTGCTCAATATTCTGTCAATTCCTTCTCTGGTCCAACACATGAACGAAGGAAGACCCCACAGGTGCCGGCAGACCACGGGTGATGCGTAAATCCTCCGGAGACGGGGTAAACTGTCCAACTGACAGGACCCCCCCAGCGCACGTCCGACCTCCTTGACGTGCTGTCTTAGACTGATGGCGCCAGAGTCGCGCACTGACCGGGCCCCCCTGCCTTTGTGACGTCATACTTGCCAAGGGAGGTTTTCATTGGCTCCCTGTCCCACATCACTGTCGGTGACCAATCTGGTGCCACTGACGTCACACAGTTTTGGCGGCAAAACGGAGGAGCCCGCGCCCTATTGGCTTCCTAAAGGGCCTATACCACAGGCCAAAATGCTCTTCTTTTACAAATTTCTCGCAACCTCGAGAACACTACACTCTCCCACATATACCAAACTGATGCCTGCGACGTAGAGAACGCTCGGGTAAAGTGGACATGACTCTTACAGCAGGTGTGGGAGAAATATAAGGGGGGTAATACCGTCACAATACCCATGTACATGTGTGTTCCCCAAAGCGAACCACGAAGCTAGTACGGTGAGCAAAATAAGAGTTACTGCCACACAGTGAGGCTACCTCAATTCTCTCCCTTCCTCCCCTCCCTCACCACAATTTTTCCTCCTTCCTACGAACAACGCTCATTATAACCACAATTCTGGTCACTAATACCTGTAAATCAATAATTGACCACAAGTTTATTTTGAAAAGGAACCTAAAAAGTCGTTTGAAGATTCCTAGATGGATGAAATAATGCTGTGGTGCTGTGGCTAGCGCTGTGAACATCGTGAACAGCATTGAATCACTGATATTTGAGCATTGTACCCAATCATTATCACACTCGGGCTCTTCTATAATACTATTATTGCTAAATAATACAGGTTATATATATATTTTAACAATATTAGGCGATGCTGTGGTCACACGCTGAACAGCAGTGTTGTGCGCTCATGCTGCGAGCGCCAGTCTTGGTTACTCACTCACTACTGAGGCTCTGACACCTGGTAATGTGGACCATGTTTATTTTTTAAGATGGCGTCTGTTTACAAGAGCCCTGAGGAAGTTGATGTGAACCTCATGTAGCCGCGAGAGTTTTGAATGGAACGTGAAAAATAAAAACACCTGGAGGCACGTTGCGCACCCGAAGCCTGGGCCTGCCGGCGCGTTGCACAGTTAAAGGGTTAACCAGCTCTCTGTTGGTTAACGAAGTGTTGTGAATCTCTGAGCACTCTGCAAGCTCTGAGCCAAGCCTCTCGGTGACGTCACAGACCCAGGGGCAGGCTCTCATTGGTCACTCTCGTCACGTGACCACACCAGCCAATCGCCAGCTTGTTGGCGTCTTCACGTTTTTGGTGCACTTGTGTCGAGGCCGTCAGCATTTTGTATGCACTAGGGGTTTAAGCCCCTCGTACAAACCAAAACTAAAATAACATTTTATACCCGAAAAAGTACTCATGCTAGCAGTCACCTATGTCAAACGAAACCCTGCAACTCAGGGAATCTGAAGGGTGTATAAATATGACTCTTCTCGCTGGACAAGGAAAGATATAGGAGAGGGCACCGAGACGATGTGTAAGACCAATCCTAAAGTATGCAGCCCATGCATGGAGCTCGTACCTTGTCAAGCACAAGACGAAGCTTGAAAAAGTTCAGAGGTATCTAGGTTAGTCCCAAAACTGAGAGGCATGAATTACGAGAAAAGGCTGTGTGAAATACACCTCACGACACTGGAAAACAGAAGAGTAAGGGGAGATCACTACCTACAAAATTTTCAGAGGAATTGACAGGGGTAGATAAAGATAAACTCTTTAACATAGGTGGTATGCAAACAAGGGGACACAGGTGGAAACTGAGCACCCAAATTAGCCACAGGTACGTTAGAAAGAATATTTTCAGTGTCAGAGTAAGAAACAAATGGAATGCATTAGACAGTTATGTGGTGGATGCAGACTACACGGTTTCAAATGTAGATATGATCTGTACACCAGTTGATTGACAGTTGAGACGTGGGACCAAAGAGCCAGAGCTTAACCCGTGCAAGCACAAATAGGTGAGTATTTAGTGTTTCTGCACCATTTTTTATAATCCATGGGGAGATTTTGTCATGCCCAACAGTCTTTGTCACATTCAGCTCCATTAGATATATTTTGACCTCATCACTGGTGAGCTCAGATTCCTCCACGATTGTTTGGTTACCGCCTTCTCTCTCAGTACAGGGACTTCTCCTTGCTCTACTGTGAAGACCTCCTTTAATCTCTTGTTGACTTCTTCACTCACCTTTTTGTCATTCTTTGTGTATCTGTTCTTCCCTTTCCTCAGTTTCATCACTTGTTCCTTTACTCTTGTTTTCCTCCTTAAGTGGCTTTGGAGCAGTTTTGGTTGGGTCGTGGCTTCACTTGCGATGTTATTCTTATAGCCTCCCTGCTTTTCTTCTCACTCTGAGGTACTCATTCCTGGCCCTCTGTTATCGTCCCCTGCTCTCTGGTGTTCTGTTATTCCTGTAGTTTCTCCATGTTCTTGTAATTAATTTCTTTGCTTCATTACATGTCTGATTGAACCATGGATCCTTCTGTTGCTTTGAATTTTTCTCCTTTTGGGCCGGGATAAACCTGTCTGCAGCTTCCTGGCACTTCTGGATGACGTGGTCCATCATATCCTGTACTGTCTTTTCTCTGAGTTCTCTTTCCCATGGTATTCTCATTAGCAATTTCCTCATCTCGTCATAATTTTCCTCTTCGGTAATTTGGCTTTTTCCTTTCCGATCCCTTCCTTGGATAGGTTAACCCTACCTCCGCCAGATACTCAAATGTCAGGACGATGGGATCACTCACTCCCAGGGGAAGGGGGAATTCAAATTAAACTTTCCATGTCTGACTCATTCAAGGTGAATATTAGGTCGAGTCTAGCTGTTTTATCGTTGCCTCTCATTCATGTGGGTCCGTTGACATGTTGGCTCAGAGTTTCTTGTTGCCACATGCTATAGTTTAGCTCTCCATGTATCAGTCTCTCCATGTGGTTCTTCATTCTCCCAGTCTATCTTTCTATTGTTGAAGTCGCCCATTAGTATTAAGAGTCTGGGTCCATTCCTGCAGGCAACTGAAGCTGCTCTCTCAATTATAGTCATGATTGCCATGTTGTTCCTATCGAACTCCTTTCTGTTTTTTTTTTGTCATTTAATGGTGGGTTGTGACTACTACTAATATTTTATTAATGACTTTTACTAATATTGTAGATTCACTCACTGTCACGGTTGCTATTGTGGAGTCTTTGAATCCTTCACAGCCTTGGATATTCATCTATTTGAAACTCCAGTCCTTACTTATCAGCATAGCCACTCCTCCTTGCCCTTCCCTCATTTTCTTTGCTATATAGGGGTTCTGTCGAAACACTGCAATTATTATGATGCCTGACAATATGTTTTCCCGTGAGTCCTATTACATCAGGGTTTTCCTCCTTTGTTCTTTAGTCAAGTTTACTTGCTTTATTTGTAATCCAAGCGTTGTTTGAATACATTACCTTAAAGTTTACTTTCCGATATCCATTATCACACACTCCCCACTGGTGTAGGAAGCTGTTCTATGGACTGGGCTACTTGGGTATTTGGATAAAAGATCAAAGTCATCATACCTGCCTCTTAGGCAGTTTGTTGTTTCGCCCTCAGCTTTTGTTCTGTTTTAATGATTTAGTGTGCACTCGTCTTTTTGTGTGAGGACGTATATAAGAAAAACAAATACAAAAGATTGTTCCATTTACACTAACCATTAGTATTAATAACTTAACTCCTAAGATTGAGTGAGTGCCAACTAACCATTAATATATTTTAGCTTGTGTTGGTAGGGAAATATGTGTGCTTAAGGTGCCTCCACCTCTCAGCATGCCCTGTGGTTGGGGGGAACGGGTGCCCTGAATCTGTATAAATACTCCACACACCCCGAAGTGGCAAGGGGAGGACGGCAAAAAAAAAAAAAAAAACAGGAGTAACTAGCCAGAGATGTTATAACAAACAAGATATTATAGGGAATGAACAGTGTGAACAAACCACACATCAGAAGATCGAGAAACGACAACAAATCGGTCTGTCCTGGACCATTTTCAAATTGTATCAAATCCCCAAATACGACTTCATAATGGTCCAGGACGGACCGAAACGTCGTCATTTCTCCATCTTCTGATGTGTGGTTTAATCATCATATCTTCTGCAACGTTATTGTGACTTATCGTGTGCAGTGTGAACAAATGTCATGTTCAGATTGGTATACGGTACTATGAGATGCCACGTGTGGACGTTAAAGACACGGATGAGTCAAATAAATGGCAGGAATAACATCTTTGGCATTTATGTTGCAAGCAAATGTTTCTTTGAATTTGTGTTTTAATTTCCTGCTACGATACGATGAGACTTGTGAGGAATATATAGTATTGCTTTAACTTACCATGAAGCTGGATAGGCATTGTTTGCCGAGTTAAGTGATAACACACACACACACACACACACACACACACACACACACACACACACACACACACACACACACACACACACACACACACACACACACACACACTCTCTATTATTTTCCTATAAAGCCAAATTCACTTGAAAAACCGCAATCTTTAATTAAAACAGAGCGCTGATGTTGTTTTCCTCATATGGTGATGCCTTAACTTTGCCATTTTCACCGGCAGTTTCGATGTCCATGAGGATGTGAACCGCACCTGGGGAGTGGAGACGAACGGCACCTTCACCGGGAACATTGGTCTCCTCCAGCGGGAGCAAATGGAATTTTCCACCGTTTCAATACCGACGGCGAAGCGCCTCAAAGCTGTTGATTATTTAATTGCTTATTCTGCCGACTCCTTATCAATAACCTCCCTCAAGCCATCGCTGCTGCCTAAATACCTCGCTCTCATACGTCCATTAGAAGGTACATATCATTATAATATACTAGTAGTACCCGGCCACGCGTTGCTGTGGCTCAGCAACACATGTGTGTTGCTGTGCCACAGCAACCATCCCTGTCCCCCAGACCTTCCCACCATTACCCTCTCACCCATCTCCTCGGCCTCCCCACCATTCCCCACTCCAATTCCCTCTTCGTTCCTTCCCACCCACTCCCCTGTTGCTTTATCCTCCCCACCATTCTTCATGCCCCCATCCCATCGTCCCTACCATCCCAAACTCCTCCGTCCCCTCGTCCTTCCCCACCATTACCCTCTCTTTTGTCCCCTCGTCCTCCCCCACCATATCTCACTTCCGTCCCCTCGTCATCCCAACCATTCCCCACTCCCTCGTCCGATGCCTTACCAAATGTTCTGATGTTCCCATCAGAAAATTGAGAGCATCAAGTGATCTGATGTTCCCATCAGAAAATTGAGAGCATCAAGTGATCTGATGTTCCCATCACTGATATATAAGAAAAACAGTTAAAATAATTAAATGAAAATATGAAAAAGTAAAATAATAAACTATACTCACGAAATGAATGATATGGTAAACAACACAGCTCAATTCCAATGCAATTCACACAAAATAATTAAATCAAAATGAAAATAAATAAAAATCTATGAAAATTCAATTTATCAATGCAATCAGAAACATTAAAATGTAATTGTAACATATTTAGTATAGCGTGAGTGTTCCTCTTACATGCAACAGATGGCACTATTCTTCAAGAAAAGCATAGTTTTACCTGTAACAGGTGTGGCATCTATATTTATGCGTACGAATTGAATGGTATGGTAAACAACACAGCTCAAATCCATCACAATGTTTTACAAAATAATTTGATAAAAAATAAAATAAATTGAAATCTATGAAAATAAAATTTATCAATGCAATCAGAAACATTGAAATGGAATTCGTGACATATTTAGTATAGCTTGCATGTTGCTATTTTGTGCAACAGATGGCGCAGTTTTTCAAAAACGCATGTTTTTACCTGTCACTTGTTGGCATCTATATAGTAGGTATATTAAAAGACGTGAATAATCGAATGGAACGGTGCGTCAGAACTTCAAAGAAATCGGTGAAGAACTTTGGGAGATTACAGCGTATGTTGCTCTTACATCCAAAAGATGGGGATGTTTTAAAAAAAAAGCATGTTTTCTCCGGCCACAGGTAAGCCATTTATATAGTAGATATATAGAAACACGCGCCTATTTGAATGCAACGTCGTGTCAAAATTTCAAAGCAATCGGTAAAGAGGTTTCGAAGATTTCTCTCACATGAAAAACACCTGAAAAACACAGTTTTTTAAAAAAAAGCACGTTTTACCGTCACAGACGTGACATCAATATAATATGTATATACAAACCTGCTCGGATGCGATTGGAACATTGTGTGAAAATTTCAAAGCAATCTGTGAAGAACTTTCGGAGATTAGCGATTTTGAACAAACGAACATTTCCATTTTTATTTATATAGATAGCGTGAGTTGCTATTACGTGCAACAGATGGCACTGTTTAAAAAAAAAATCATGTTTTTACATATAACAGGTGTGGCATCTATATAGTTGGTATATAAAAACATGCGTGTATTTCAATAGAACGTTTTATCAAAATTTCAAACCAATCGATGAAGAACTTTCAGAGATTTAATTCGTGTGTTGCTCTTGCGTCCAACAGATGGCGCTGTTTTTTAAAAAAAGCACGATTTTTCCTGTCACAGGTGTGGCATGCATATAAAAGGTATATAAAAACACGCACCTATTCGAATGCCACGTTGTGTCAAAATTTGAAAGCAATCGGTAAAGAGGTTTCGAAGATTTCCCTCCCATGAAAAACACATGTTCGTCGACTCGTTCTCTTCGTTTACGTCGTTCAAATGAATTTCTACTGGCATTCCATGTGTAATACGTAGGCACTTCCGAACACAGCAATGTTTTTGCAAACGCGTCACTTTGACATAACGTGAAGAAACCAGTTAACGTTGTAGCCGGTGGATTCATAGCTGTTTACTGCACATTTGCAGATGTGAAATAAACGTGTTGTCTATTTTCTTGTTTTCAAAACAAAAACAAAAAATACTAACGAAATATTTCAATTCAAACACCGATAAATCGACACAGCTCAAATTCACCACCAATTGCACTCAAAAATAAGAAGAACAGTTAAAAAAAACAGAATGAAAAACAATGAAAAAAGAAACAAATTAGCTAATCCCACGAAATGAACGGTATGGTAAACAGCACAGCTGAATTTCAATGCAATGTCACACAAAACAATCAAATCAAAATGAAAATAAATCAAAATCTATGAAAATTCAATACATCAATGCAATCTGAAACATTGAAATTGAAATGTAACAAATGTTGTATATCGTATGTTGCTCCTACGTGCAACAAATGGCTGGGCTTTCAAAAATTGCATGTTTTTACCTGTCACAGGTGTTTCATCTAAATAATAGGTATATTAAAACACACACCAATTCCAAAAGGACGTCGTATCAAGATTTCAAAGCAATCAGTGAAGAACTTTCGGAGATAACAGCGTGTGTTGCTCATACGTCTAACAGATTTTTTTTTTTTTTTTTTCTTTTTAGCAGGGATAATCCTGCGCGGGCCCTAAGCCTCTGGCTGGCCCACTAAGTGATGCTTGTTTCTGTTTTACTTGGGTGGAGGATGAGTATTCATGACTCGTATGGTCGCTTCAGTAAGATTTTGCCATATGTGTTTAACAACTTCCTCTGCTCTGTTGAATCGAAGGTGAAATCTGAACGGGTTTGTAACTGTGCACTGTGTTAGATAATGTTCCAGTGGTCTGTCGGGCATTTCTCCACAGTGTTGACATTTCCTCTCATCTTCCGGAACCTGTAAGCCTATTTCCCATGCACATGGGTATCCAAGCCTGATGCGATGTAAGTGCACTTCTGTTGTTCTACTGCCCCCTTTCATCAAACTAAGTGGTTCGTAGGTGGTTGAATTCTTGTACCAACCCGCAGATCCTGATGTTGCAACTGCTGTGGTGTGGTCACTGTACATCTTTCGCATTGCTCTGTTTCGAATTACTTTTTTCATCTGGGATAGACTCTGTGGTATGTAAATGTCTACATTTCCCCTCTTAGTAGCAAGTTTTACAGCTTCGTCTGCAATGTCATTTCCTAGTAGTCCCACATGACTTGGCACCCAGTTGATAAGTACCCGTCGACCTTGTCGTTTGAGTGTGTGCATGAATGACAAGACATTTGTGATCAGATGGATGTTATCACATATGTGTTCTTGTTGCAAGGTTTCAATGGCGGTTCTCGAATCTGTATGGATGATAACATGTTGTCGGTGTTCAGCAAGAGCATGTTCCAAAGCCTTTTGAATGGCTAGCATCTCTGTTTGTAAAGTCGAACACCCATTTGAGAGCCTCCAACTATATACAGAGTTTCCTGCTTTAACTGCAGCTCCGGTTTCTTGTCCCTGCTGGTCTACTGACCCATCCGTGAAGTAAGTGAAGCTGTCGGATGCCATGTTTGCTTCTATATGCATCTGTGCAATGTTACGTAGAAGATGAGGCTTAGTCTGGTTCTTCTTTCCTTCAAGAGCCATAATCTTAAAGTCTGCTGGCAGAGATTCCCAAGGGGCTTGTATAACAAAGTCTGCATGTATGTCGCCGACACCCCTCTCAGTGACTGTGTTAGCCATACCGAACGTATTGATGGTGTTTATCGCACAATGGGTCCACCTGTTGCCATTGGAGGCTCTTCTGTCCAGAGTTAGTGCTCCAGTGATTATATCTTTAAGTGAACTGATTCTAGGTCTAGTCAATATCTTGGTCAGCATGCACGCAGCAATCCCCTTTACCCTTATTTCAATCGACGTTAGCTTTGTTTCTAGTCTTAGGTTCAGTATTTTAGTCCATCTGGGAGCACCTGTTATGACTCGCAATGCATCATTTTGAAGAACCTCAACGTTTGCCCACTGACCAGGAGAAAGAGTGAGTAAGGCAGGTGCTGCATAATCAACCAGGGAACGAACGGCGTGTATGTAAAACATTCTCAACACTCTGTGTCCCGCTCCTAGACGTGGCCCTGTGATTGCTCTCATTATATTTATTCGTGACTTTGCTCTCTCCTTTAGATATTGAATTTGCTTATTGAATGTCATTTTAAAATCAATCCACACTCCGAGATATCGATATTGTGTAACCCACTGAAGGTTAATGTCTTGAATGCGTAGGTGCCTGTCTGGAGTGTTGCCACCTAGTCTCATCGCCTTAGACTTCTGTGCAGATATTTTTAGCCCTAAAACACTGCATTCAGATGTCACTTTATCTAAAGCACCTTGAGCTTTATTTAGAAGTGAAGGACCTGTAATGACTAATGCTATATCATCAGCATAGCTTAGCAATTTAACCCCTTCTGTAAAGGTCATGGTAACAAGGTTTTCCATAAGGATGTTAAAAAGACTAGGACTGAGGACTCCTCCTTGTGGAGTCCCATTCTCGTGCAAGTGGTAGTCCGACACTTGTCCTTGCAACTTTACTCTGGCATACCTGTGACTTAGGTAATCTTGAATCCATGCTAGCATTTTCCCCTTCACACCTTTTTTAACTAAGGTGTGTAGTATTGCTTGCGGGCTTGCAAGTTCAAATGCTTTTTCTAGATCAAGGAAGACCACTATAGCTGGACCCGAGTTAACTGTTCCTAGTAATGTTGCTATGCAGTTTGCAGTACCTACTCCTCTAGTGAAGCCAAATATGTGTTTATGAAGGTCTCCAGTCTTCCACAGTAGCCTATTTAAGACCATCCGTTCTGCAGTTTTACTAATGCATGATGTTAATGAAATGGGTCTGTAATTGCCAGGTTCTTTCGGCTTAGGAATCGGTATGATGTCTGCTTTCTTCCAAGAGGTTGGTAGTTTGCCTTGCTGCCAAGAAGCATTGATGACGTCCAAGATTCCTCGTTCTCCAGCAGGACCTGCATGTGCGATCATTGAGTATGTAATGTTATCAGCACCTGGTGCAGTGTCCTTACCACCTTTTTTGACTCTGCTTAGTTCCTGTTCGGTGAAGGGACAGTTACATTCGTCAGTTATAGCTATGCCCTCATGAATGACTGTCATCCTCTCTTGTTTTAATTGTACTTGCTGCCTTCGGACCATTGCAGGAAGCTGATATGAAGCTGTTCTTTCTGCAAATTGGAGAGCAAGTCTCTCAGCCTCCTGCAATGATTGAATACATGCCTGTGGCCGGGCTGGACGACCTGATATAGTTTTAATCTGACCCCATATCTTGCCAAGACTACTATGTTCATTTAGAGTTTGACACCACTCAAACCATCTTGCCTCCTTTACTTCTCTAGAAACTCGTCTTGCTTCAGATATCACCGCTCGTAGCAGAGTTCTTCCTTCTGGTGTGGGGTTTCTCTTTAGATGTTTTCTGAAGATGTTGACTCTGTGGTTCTGTTCTTTTACTTCATTACTATAGAACCAATAGTTCTTTCGTTTTGTGTTACCTGTGATAATGATTGGAATAACTTTGTTTGCAGCAGCTGCAACGGCTTCCTGCAGATCGGTCTCGTGTATGTTCAAATCCTCAGGTGGCGTGTACGTTGCATACCATTTGTCAAGTTCTGCTTGGTATACATTCCAATTGGCCTTTCCTAAATTCCACAGAGGCTGCGCAGGTGGTGTAGGAGGTCGTGCCAGGTTGAGTGTCGTGACAGTAGCATAGTGGTCACTGGTGATCACCGGGTCTACTTCCCACTTCGCCTGTTGCTGGAGTGCTGTGGAGATGAATGTAAGATCAAGGGAACCTCCTAGAATGTGAGTGGGTTCCCCAGTGTTGAGAAGTGTAATTTCAGGTACTTCTCGCAGAGCTGCAGCTAAATGGCGCCCATCTGCATTGGCTGGCCCAGTTGCACCTAACTCTGGATGATGAGCATTAAAATCTCCAGCAATAATTACATTTTCCTGCGTGGCCAAGGCAAGCACTGCCTCTGCTTCTAGTTTACGTCTAGGGGGCTTGTAGACGTTGTATATGAGGAGCTCAAAATTAGCCATATTCACTGTAACTGCTAATACCTCTACTCCATCCCCACATGAAACTGAGTCTATTTTCTTGTTGGGTATGGTGTTTCTGACTAGGGTCATTAATCCTCTTTGTCTCCCCTGCTCATACGGTAGAACATAGTGCTGATATCCAGCCAATCTGAAGGATTTCGTGGCAGGGAAAAGAGTTTCTTCCAAAACGATGATATCTGCTTTCGTGCTGATTGCAGCCTCCTGAAGTGTGTGTTTTTTATTTCCAAGACCTTGTATGTTCCACTGCAGAATTCGTAATGGCCAGACGACGGGTTCGGTTGGTGTTGCTTGTTCTACTAGAACTCCTCCTCGGAATCGACCTCTATATTCTCCGCCTCGCAAGTCGTATCGCTGCAAATCGGACTTCATTGATAGTTCGTGGTCAACCCCGACGTTGTTGGAATCTGTGCATAACTGTGGTCCATCGCTATGTTGTTGGAAGTGCTGCAGGTCGGACTGCATGGATTGTCCGTGGTCATCCCCGGCATTGTTGGAATCTGTGCATAACTGTGGTCCATCACTTTGTTGTTGGTATTGCTGCAAGTCGGACTGCATTGAATGCTCGTGGCCGTTTCTTGTGTTGGTGGAACCTGTGTATCTCTGCTGTTCAATACGTCTTTGTTGGCGTTGCTGCATATCAGACTGCATTGGCTGTTGTTGTCTGTCTCCCGTGTCGGAAGAGTTTGTCGATCGTGGGTGGTCACTGCTTCTTGCAGTTGCGTTTGTGAATGTTGATGTTCCGGTGTCTTGACTATCCGACTGTTGTCGGTAGTCAGTATGTCCAAGTTGCGTTGTTTGTCCCCTCGTGCTCCATCCTGTCGGAGACTGTCTATTTCTCGTGTAACTGTGGTCTGCTGCACGATCTTGTCCATTATCACACAAGTGATGTCTTGAGTCTGTTGTTGTGAGGCGTTCTGCGTCATCTGTAGGCAATTGATAATGGTCTCTGCCATGATCTTCACGATGGTTTTCAGCTGGACCTCGGTAAAACTGTATTGCTGGTGAGTAGATTCCGAAAGTAAGTGTTTTCTGCTCTTTTGCATGTGCTGTACTTCTGCAACACTTTCGTGTAATGTCTGATTCGGAATTAACAGATTCGGGAAATTTTGCTCTGTGAGAGTGGGTGGCTGTTGTGGCTGTGCACGAGTGTTCCAGACGTTGGTGTTGGTGGATGTACTGCTGGTCAGTGTGTTGATCCTGGCCTGAGCTGTCTGCACTTTTTGTTTCCGTGCAGAGCAGGTTGTGCTCCAGGCATGATGTTTGCCTCCACAATTTGGACATTTGGCTGTTGTGGTCTGGTTTGCCTTGTGCTTGGCAATACAGTCTTTGGTGGGATATCTCAGGCTGCACACTCCGCACCTCTCCTGTCCTGTGCAGCGTGACTGATGGTGGCCGTATTTCTGACACCTGAAGCAGCGTAGGGGTTCCGGGGACGTATGGCCTCTGTCGGTATGTTCCCCAATTTCCAAGACCGAATGTTTCTGGCACATGTCCCATGACGGTCACCAGAACCTGACGCGTCGCTGCCTTGTCTACTTTTGTGCGGCAACGTTCGACATTCAGGATTTGCTTGTGTTCTAGTACTGGATCCAGGGGAAAGTCGATTGGGTATCCCAAAAGCACGACTCGTGTGCGTCTTTCTGAAGGGTCCAGCCTTACCAAGCATACAGGTTTCCCCTGCAGGACTCTTACCGTCTCTAAGTAATGTGCAGTCTGTTGGTCTTGAGGTGTCATTATTATTTCTACCTTCAGGTTGACTGTAATGGAAAGTTTGAGCTCTGGTTGTTCTTTTTCCATCGCCGTTACTACTCCATATGCTGTAGGAAAGTGGTCGGTCTGCATGATCTTGAATTTTGGAAGATGTGCAGAGGCTGGCGATGTCTGGTGTGAGACTGGTGGTGTCCTCCCCTGTCTCTTACTGCTGTCCTGCGGCTGGGCTGTGGAGAGAGGAACAATGGCTGACACTGGCTGGCGTGAAACTGGTGGTGTCCTCTCCTGACTCATACTGCCGTCCTGCGGCTGTGTTGTGGACAGAGAAGCATTGACTGACACTGGCTGGTGTGTGACTGACGCTGTCCTCTCTAGGTCCATTACGTCCGCTGACTTGCTGGTAGAAGCAAGTGGTAAAGCCTCGATAGCAGTTTTCTTTGGTGCCTGCTGCACATCGGTCCACCGTTCCTCCTCGTCCGAAAGCTGCTTCCATTCCCTCTTGCGCTGAGCCTTCCCCATGGCTCTCTTCACGTAGTGAGAACCGACTCAAACCACCGGAGCGAGCAGGCGACACGTCCTCACTGCACGGTAGCTCAGGAGCAACTCCGTCTAACAGATGATGCTGTTTTAAGAAAAAAACATGTTTTTTCCTGTCACAGGTGAGGCATGTATGTAGTAGGTATATGAAAACACTCACCTCTTCGAATGCAATGTTGTGTCAAGATTTGAAAGCAATCGGTAAAGAGATTTCAGAGATTTCCGTCACTTGGAAACACACGAAAAACACAGCTTTTCAAAAAAAGCATGTTTTTTCCCGTCACAGACGTGTTATCTATAAAGTATGCATATAAAAACCCGCTCAGATGCGAATGAAACGTTGTGTGAAATTTTCAAGGTAATCGGTGAAGAGCTTTTGGAGATTATCGATTTTGAGCAAGCGAACATTTCCTCTTTTATTTATATAGATTAGCAGTATCCGGCAACGCGTTGCTGTGGCTCAGCCTCAGCAACCTTCCCTGTCCCCTCAGTCCTCCCCAGCATTCCCCCCTCACCCGTCCTCTCGGTCACCCAAGCATTCCTCACTCCACCGTCCCATCGTCCTCCCAACCATTCCCGACTCCACCATCCCCTCTTCCTTCCCATCATGCCCTACTCCCCTGTCCCTTTGTCCTCCCCACCAATCTCCATTCCCCCATCCACTTATCCCCACTATCCCAAACTCCCCCATCCCCTCGTGCTTAGACACCATTACCCCCCTCCCTTGTCCCCTCGTCATCCCCACCATTCCCCACTCCCTCGTCCGATGCCTTCCCAAATGGTCTGATGTTCCCATCAGAAAATTGGGAACATCAAGTGATCTGATGTTCCCATCACTGAAGTATAAGAAAAACAGTTAAAAATTTAAATTTAAAAGAAAAAACTGTACTCACGAAATGAACGATATGGTAAACAACACTGCTGAATTCCAATGCAATACACATAAAAATAATTAAATCAAAATTAAAATAAATCAAAATCTATGAAAATTCAATTTATCAGTGCAATCAGAAATATTGAAATGGAATTGTAACATATTTCACAGGTGAGGTATGTATATTGTAGATATACAAAAAGACGCGTCTATTCGAATGCAACGTTGTATCAAAATTTCAAAGCAATCGGTAAAGGGGTTTTGAAGGTTTCTCTCACATGAAAAACACTTGAAAAACATAGTTTTTTTTTTTTTTAAATATCCATGTTTTTTCTATCACAGATGTGACATCAGTATAATATGTATATAAAAACCTGCTCCGATGCGAATGGAACATTATGTGAAAATTTCAAAGCAATCGGTGAAGAACGTTCGGAGATTAACGATTTTGAACAAACGAACATTTCCATTTTATTTATATAGATATGCAAACTTCCATGAGGCTTAATAATCAATATATTTAAAAGATAATTATCTGTAATTTACCTATTCGTCATTCAGAGGTACGGCCTGAAGATTGGAACCCATTGCCCTCATTAAATATTGACGTTTGACTTCTCTTTGTCCAGAGATAGTGATGAGCGGGTCGGGATCGCATCCCACGACCCGTACCAGCTTGAGCTACATGACCCTCCCACCTTGTTCCCCATGACCCCTCCCACCTTGTGCCCCATGACCCCTCCCACCTTGTGCCCCATGACCCCTCCCACCTTGTGCCCCATGAATCCTCCCACCTTGTGCACCATGAACTTTCCCACCTTGTGCCCCATGACCCCTCCCACCTTGTGCCCCATGAACCCTCCCACCTTGTGCCCCATGAACCCTCCCACCTTGTGCCCCATGACCCCTCCCACCTTGTGCCCCATGAACCCTCCCACCTTGTGCCCCATTACCCCTCCCACCTTGTGACCCATGACCCCTCCCACCTTAAGCCCCATGACCCCTCCCACCTTGTGACCCATGACCCCTCCCACCTTAAGCCCCATGACCCCTCCCATCTTGTGCCCCATGACCCCTCCCACCTTGTGCCCCATGACCCCTCCCACATTGTGCCCCATGACCCCTTCCACCTTGTGCCCCATGACCCCTCCCACCTTGTGCCCCATGACCCCTCCCACATTGTGCCCCATGACCCCTTCCACCTTAAGCACCATGACCCATCCCACCTTGTGCCCCATGACCCCTCCCACATTGTGCCCCATGACCCCTCCCACCTTGTGCCCCATGACCCCTCCCACCTTGTGCCCCATGACCCCTCCCACATTGTGCCCCATGACCCCTTCCACCTTAAGCACCATGACCCCTCCCACATTGTGCCCCATGACCCCTCCCACCTTGTGCCCCATGACCCCTCCCATCTTGTGCCCCATGACCCCTCCCACCTTATGACCCCTCCCACCTTGTGCCCAATGACCCCTCCCACCTTGTGCTCCATGACCCCTCCCACTTTGTGCCCCATGACCCCTCACACCTTAAGCCCCATGACCCCTCCCACCTTGTGCCCCATGACCCCTCCCACATTATGACCACTCCCACCTTGTGCCCAATGACCCCTCCCACCTTTTGTCCCATGACCTTCCAAACTTGTGCCCCATGAACCCTCCCACCTTGTGCTCCTTGACCCTCCCACCTTGTGCCCCATGACCCTCCCACCTTGTGCCCCATGACCTTCCAAACTTGTGCCCCATGAACCCTCCCACCTTGTACTCCTTGACCCTCCCACCTTGTGCCCCATGACCCCTCCCACCTTGTGCCCCATGACCCTCCAAACTTGTGCCCCATGAACCCTCCCACCTTGTGCTCCTTGACCCTCCCACCTTGTGCCCCATGACCTCTCCCACCTTGTGTCTCATGACCCTCCAATCTTGTGCCCCATGAACCCTCCCACCTTGTACTCCTTGACCCTCCCACCTTGTGCCCCATGACCCTCCAACCTTGTGCCCCATGACCTTCCAAACCTGTGCCCCATGAACCCTCCCACCTAGTTCTCCTTGACCCTCCCACCTTGTGCCCCATGACCCCTCCCACCTTGTGCCCCATAACCCTCCTATCTTGTGCCCCATGAACCCTCCCACCTTGTACTCCTTGACCCTCCCACCTTGTGCCCCATGACCCCTCCCACCTTGTGCCCCATAACCCTCCAATCTTGTGCCCCATGAACCCTCCCACCTTGTACTCCTTGACCCTCCCACCTTGTGCCCCATGACCCCTCCCACCTTGTGCCCCATAACCCTCCAATCTTGTGCCCCATGAACCCTCCCACCTTGTGCTCCTTGACCCTCCCTCCTTGTGCCCCATGACCCCTCCCACCTTGTGTCTCATGACCCTCTCATCTTATGCCCCATGACCCCTCCCACTTTGTGCCCCAAGACCCTCCCACCTTGTGCCCATGACCCCTCCCACCTTGTGCCCATGAACCCTCCCACCTTGTTCCCATGAACCCTCCCACCTTGTGCCCCATGACCCCTCCCACCTTGTGCCCCATGACCCCCTCCCACCTGGTGCCGCCTGACCCCTCCCACCTGGTGCCCCATGACCCCCTCCCACCTTGTGCCTCATGACCCCTCCCACCTGGTGCCCCATGACCCCCTCCCACCTTGTGCCCCATGACCCCTCCCACCTTGTGCCCATGACCCCTCCCACCTTGTGCCCATGAACCCTCCCACCTTGTTCCCATGAACCCTCCCACCTTGTGCCTCATGACCCTCCCACCTTGTGCCCCATGACCCCTCCCACCTTGTGCCTCATGACCCTCCCACCTTGTGCCCCATGACCCCTCCCACCTTGTGCCTCATGACCCTCCCACCTTGTGCCCCATGACCCCTCCCACCTTGTGCCCCATGACCCCTCCCACCTTGTGCCTCATGACCCCTCCCACCTTGTGCCCCATGACCCCTCCCACCTTGTGCCTCATGACCCTCCCACCTTGTGCCCCATGACCCCTCCCACCTTGTGCCTCATGACCCTCCCACCTTGGGCCTCATGGCCCTCCCACCTTGGGCCTCATGACCCTCCCACCTTGGGCCTCATGATCCCTCTAACTCTGGTCCCCAAGACCTCTCCCACCTTGTGCCCTATGAACCCTCCCACCTTGTGCCCCATGTCCCTCCCACCTTGTGCCTCATGACCCCTCCCACCTTGTGCCCCATGACCCCTCCCACCTTGTGCCCTATGAACCCTCCCACCTTGTGCCCCATGTCCCTCCCACCTTGTGCCCTATGACCCCTCCCACCTTGTGCCCCATGAACCCTCCCACCTTGTGCCCCATGTCCCTCCCACCTTGTGCCTGATGACCCCTCCCACCTTGTGCCCTATGACCCCTCCCACCTTGTGCCCTATGACCCCTCCCACCTTGTGTCTCATGACCCTTCCCACCTTGTACCCCATGACCCCTCCCTTCTTGTGCCCTATGACACCTCCCATCTTGTGTCCTATGACCCCTCCCACCTTGTGCCCTATGACACCTTTTTACGGACCCGAGCCCAGCGTCCGAGCACGGAGCAGTGACGACCGTGCCATCTGTGGGTCAGCTCCTGAAACCCCCTCCAAATGGACGGCGCCATCTACTGAGGACAGGAAATACCAGCCACGAGGGCTGGTTTCCCGTCCTGATCAGCTCATAACACAGCCGCTGCTGACCCCTGGTGAGGTGACGCTTAGACAGCAACGCCATCTATGGAGTGGATAGGTGGGCGTTTGTGTCTAAGCCTGTAAGTGAGGTGCCCTAGAGTGTAACTAGTACTGATGACGTGTCTGATTACAGAGTCGACCTGGGACTGCTGTAATGAACGTTGGATTAGTCTACCCAAGGCAGCTGAAGAGTCTCCACGTGTTTGCTGCAGCAGCTGTGAGTCACCCCCCGGATGAACACTTTTGTGTTAGCCTGCCGGTGAGGTGGCAGATCCAGGGATTGTCGTACCCGGGGCTGACTGGTGGAGAAGACTAACCACTGGGGTGTTGTGGTGAGGAGAGTGATCTGTGGGATCACACGAGGCTCCTGCCTAGGGCTCGAAACCCTAGTATCGGTCGTGGAGTGGCCTAACCTGCGGAACTGATTGGAACCTGCCAGCTACAGGCTGGATTTGTGGTTGAAGGCCTCCGTGACGGTGGCCTAACCTGCGGAACTGATTGGAACTTGCCAGCTGCAGGCTGGATTTGTGGTTGACGGCCTCCACGACTGCGCACCCAGTGGGACTGTGATTTGGCTGGCCTGTGGCCAGGGTAGACTCGTTACGAGAATCTAAGGATTAATCGAGAGGCCACGACAAGAGGACCAAGGGCTAAGCATCGTTGAGCACCGTGAAACGTCCTGAGTCTTCGGAGGAAGACAAGGGATTGTAAATAAGTGTAGTAATAGTAACAGCGTGTGACTGTTTATATATTTATTTATTGGTGGTGCTGAATATTTATATTTAAGTTTAAGTGCAGTTTTGTCCCTTCCCCTTTAATTTACTTGCGTTATGGAACACATCTCTTGAAAGCCACTACTAACTTGGGGCCGGATACCTAAACTCTATTAACATCAGAGAAAGAACCCCGTTGCGACCCAATAGGGCCGTAACACACCTCCCATCTTGTGCCCTATGACACCTCCCATCTTGTGCCCTATGACACCTCCCATCTTGTGCCCTATGACCCCTCCCACCTTCTGACCCATGACTCCTCCCACCTTGTACCCAATGGCCCCTTTTACCCTGTACCCCATAACCCCTCCCACCTTGTGCCCTAAGACCCCCTCCCACTTTGTGCCCGAAAACCTCTTCTACCCTGTGCCTCATGACCCCTTCATGAGGCTCATGACGTTCCCTTCTCTTCACCACCTTCCCTACCCTTCATCACCTTCCCTACGCTTCCCCACCTTCTCTTTCATTCACCACCTTCCCTACCCTTTACCACCTTCCTCCACCTTTCACCACCTTCCCTACTTATCACCACCTTCCCTTCTCTTCACCACCTTCCCTAACGCTCCCCACCTTCCCTACCCTTCACCACCTTCCCTACTTTTCCCCACTTTCCCTACCCTTCATCTTCCCAACCTTTCACCACCATCCCAGCCCTTCACCACCTTCCTTACCCTTCACAACCTTCCCTACTCTTAATTACCTTCCCTACTCTTCACCACATTCCCTACTCTTCACAATCTTTCCTTCCCTTCCCCACCTTCCTTTCTCTTCACCACTTTTCCTTCCCTTCACCAACTTCCCTATCCTTCACCACCTTCCCTACTTTTCACCACCTTCCCTATCCTTCACCTCCTTCCCTATTATTCACCACCTTCTCTACCCTTTACCACCTTACCTACCCTTTACCACCTACTCTACCCTTCACTTCCTTCCCTAAGCACGACCACCTTTCCTTCCCTTCACAATCTTTCCTACTCTTCACCACCTTACCCTTCACCATCTTTCCTTGCCTTGCATGGGAGCCGGTCGGCCGAGCGGACAGCACGCTGGACTTGTGATCCTGTGGTCCTGGGTTCGATCCCAGGCGCCGGCGAGAAACAATGGGCAGAGTTTCTTTCACCCTATGCCCCTGTTACCTAACAGTAAAATAGGTACCTGGGTGTTAGTCAGCTGTCATGGGCTGCTTCCTGGGGGTGGAGGCCTGGTCGAAGACCGGGCCGCGGGGACACTAAAAAAGCCCTGAAATCATCTCAAGATAACCACCTTCCCTACCCTTCACCACCTTACCTACTCTTCACCATCTTTCCTTCCCTTCACCACCTTCCTTACCCTTCACCACCTTCCCTACTCTTCACCACCTTCCCTACTCTTCACCACCTTTCCTCTCCTTCATTACCTTCCTTACCCTTTTCCACATTCTCTTCCCTTAACTACCTTCCCTACCCTTCACCTCCTTCCCTAATCTTTACCACCTTCCCTACCCTTCAACAACTTCCCTACTCTTCACCACCTTACTTACCCTTCACCACCTTCCCTACCCTTCACAACCTTCCCAACCCTTCACCACCTTCCTTACTCTTCACCCACTTTCCTTCCCTTCACCACCTTCCCTATTCTTCACCACCTTCCCTCTCCTTCACCACCTTCCTTTCACTTCACCACCTTTCCTTCCCTTCATCACCTTCCCTACTCTTCACCACCTTCTATCTCCTTCACCACCTTCCCTACTCTTCACCACCTTACCTACCCTTCACCACCTTACCTTCCCTTCACCACCTTCTCTACTCTTCACCACCTTCCCTACCGTTCGCCACCTTCGCTACTCTTCACCAAATTACTTACCCTACACAACCTTCCCAACCCTTCGCCACCTTCCCCTACTATCACTCCTTTCCCTATTATTCACCACCTTCCCTACCTTTCACCACCTTCCCTACTCTTCACCACCATCCCTTCCCTTCACCACCTTTCCTATCCTACACAACCTTCCCTACCCTT
>NC_091167.1:47147565-47257565 GCF_040958095.1 Procambarus clarkii | reverse complement strand
TGAGTTTTCAGTTGTATATAGTCCTGGGGACCATTCAGGCTTGTTTGCATTTGTGTTCCTCACGTGTTGCCCCAAATAATGAGGTGATTTGATAAAATGCTATGCCCAAGATTACTATCCGAGTGCCGGCGGGGAAGTGGTTCAAATAGCTTAGGCTATCACTTCCTTATTGTCCGGTCGTGATGGTCAAGCGGATTAAGGCGTCCCTGTACATACCAGTTGCGTTGCTCCTGGCAGTATGGGTTCGAGTCACTTCTGGGGTGTGAGTTTTCAGTTGTATATAGTCCTGGGGACCATTCAGGCTTGTTTGCATTTGTGTTCTCACATGTTGCCCCAAATAATGAGGTGATTTGATAAAATGCTATGCCCAAGATTACTATCCGAGTGCCGGCGGGGAAGTGGTTCAAATAGCTTAGGCTATCACTTCCTTATTGTCCGGTCGTGATGGTCAAGCGGATTAGGCGTCCCTGTACATACCAGTTGCGTTGCTCCTGGCAGTATGGGTTCGAGTCACTTCTGGGGTGTGAGTTTTCAGTTGTATATAGTCCTGGGGACCATTCAGGCTTGTTTGCATTTGTGTTCCTCACGTGTTGCCCCAAATAATGAGGTGATTTGATAAAATGCTATGCCCAAGATTACTATCCGAGTGCCGGCGGGGAAGTGGTTCAAATAGCTTAGGCTATCACTTCCTTATTGTCCGGTCGTGATGGTCAAGCGGATTAGGCGTCCCTGTACATACCAGTTGCGTTGCTCCTGGCAGTATGGGTTCGAGTCACTTCTGGGGTGTGAGTTTTCAGTTGTATATAGTCCTGGGGACCATTCAGGCTTGTTTGCATTTGTGTTCCTCACGTGTTGCCCCAAATAATGAGGTGATTTGATAAAATGCTATGCCCAAGATTAATATCCGAGTGCCGGCTGGGAAGTGGTTCAAATAGCTTAGGCTGTCACTTCCTTATTGTCCGGTCGTGATGGTCAAGCGTATTAAGGCGTCCCTGTACATACCAGTTGCGTTGCTCCTGGCAGTATGGGTTCGAGTCACTTCTGGGGTGTGAGTTTTCAGTTGTATATAATCCTGGGGACCATTCAGGCTTGTTTGCATTTGTGTTCCTCACGTGTTGCCCCAAATAATGAGGTGATTTGATAAAATGCTATGCCCAAGATTACTATCCGAGTGCCGGCGGGGAAGTGGTTCAAATAGCTTAGGCTATCACTGCCTTATTGTCCGGTCGTGATGGTCAAGCGGATTAAGGCGTCCCTGTACATACCAGTTGCGTTGCTCCTGGCAGTATGGGTTCGAGTCACTTCTGGGGTGTGAGTTTTCAGTTGTATATAGTCCTGGGGACCATTCAGGCTTGTTTGCATTTGTGTTCCTCACGTGTTGCCCCAAATAATGAGGTGATTTGATAAAATGCTATGCCCAAGATTACTATCCGAGTGCCGGCGGGGAAGTGGTTCAAATAGCTTAGGCTATCACTTCCTTATTATCCGGTCGTGATGGTCAAGCGGATTAAGGCGTCCCTGTACATACCAGTTGCGTTGCTCCTGGTAGTATGGGTTTGAGTCACTTCTGGGGTGAGTTTTCAGTTGTATATAGTCCTGGGGACCATTCAGGCTTGTTTGCATTTGTGTTCCTGACGTGTTGCCCCAAATAATGAGGTGATTTGATAAAATGCTATGCCGAAGATTACTATCCGAGTGCCGGCGGGGAAGTGGTTCAAATAGCTTAGGCTATCACTTCCTTATTGTCCGGTCGTGATGGTCAAGCGGATTAGGCGTCCCTGTACATACCAGTTGCGTTGCTCCTGGCAGTATGGGTTCGAGTCACTTCTGGGGTGTGAGTTTTCAGTTGTATATAGTCCTGGGGACCATTCAGGCTTGTTTGCATTTGTGTTCCTCACGTGTTGCCCCAAATAATGAGGTGATTTGATAAAATGCTATGCCCAAGATTACTATCCGAGTGCCGGCGGGGAAGTGGTTCAAATAGCTTAGGCTATCACTTCCTTATTGTCCGGTCGTGATGGTCAAGCGGATTAAGGCGTCCCTGTACATACCAGTTGCGTTGCTCCTGGCAGTATGGGTTCGAGTCACTTCTGGGGTGTGAGTTTTCAGTTGTATATAGTCCTGGGGACCATTCAGGCTTGTTTGCATTTGTGTTCTCACATGTTGCCCCAAATAATGAGGTGATTTGATAAAATGCTATGCCCAAGATTACTATCCGAGTTCCGGCGGGGAAGTGGTTCAAATAGCTTAGGCTATCACTTCCTTATTGTCCGGTCGTGATGGTCAAGCGGATTAGGCGTCCCTGTACATACCAGTTGCGTTGCTCCTGGCAGTATGGGTTCGAGTCACTTCTGGGGTGTGAGTTTTCAGTTGTATATAGTCCTGGGGACCATTCAGGCTTGTTTGCATTTGTGTTCCTCATGTGTTGCCCCAAATAATGAGGTGATTTGATAAAATGCTATGCCCAAGATTACTATCCGAGTGCCGGCGGGGAAGTGGTTCAAATAGCTTAGGCTATCACTTCCTTATTGTCCGGTCGTGATGGTCAAGCGGATTAGGCGTCCCTGTACATACCAGTTGCGTTGCTCCTGGCAGTATGGGTTCGAGTCACTTCTGGGGTGTGAGTTTTCAGTTGTATATAGTCCTGGGGACCATTCAGGCTTGTTTGCGTTTGTGTTCCTCACGTGTTGCCCCAAATAATGAGGTGATTTGATAAAATGCTATGCCCAAGATTAATATCCGAGTGCCGGCGGGGAAGTGGTTCAAATAGCTTAGGCTGTCACTTCCTTATTGTCTGGTCGTGATGGTCAAGCGTATTAAGGCGTCCCTGTACATACCAGTTGCGTTGCTCCTGGCAGTATGGGTTCGAGTCACTTCTGGGGTGTGAGTTTTCAGTTGTATATAATCCTGGGGACCATTCAGGCTTGTTTGCATTTGTGTTCCTCACGTGTTGCCCCAAATAATGAGGTGATTTGATAAAATGCTATGCCCAAGATTACTATCCGAGTGCCGGCGGGGAAGTGGTTCAAATAGCTTAGGCTATCACTTCCTTATTGTCCGGTCGTGATGGTCAAGCGGATTAGGCGTCCCTGTACATACCAGTTGCGTTGCTCCTGGCAGTATGGGTTCGAGTCACTTCTGGGGTGTGAGTTTTCAGTTGTATATAGTCCTGGGGACCATTCAGGCTTGTTTGCATTTGTGTTCCTCACGTGTTGCCCCAAATAATGAGGTGATTTGATAAAATGCTATGCCCAAGATTACTATCCGAGTGCCGGCGGGGAAGTGGTTCAAATAGCTTAGGCTATCACTTCCTTATTGTCCGGTCGTGATGGTCAAGCGGATTAAGGCGTCCCTGTACATACCAGTTGCGTTGCTCCTGGCAGTATGGGTTCGAGTCACTTCTGGGGTGTGAGTTTTCAGTTGTATATAGTCCTGGGGACCATTCAGGCTTGTTTGCATTTGTGTTCTCACATGTTGCCCCAAATAATGAGGTGATTTGATAAAATGCTATGCCCAAGATTACTATCCGAGTGCCGGCGGGGAAGTGGTTCAAATAGCTTAGGCTATCACTTCCTTATTGTCCGGTCGTGATGGTCAAGCGGATTAGGCGTCCCTGTACATACCAGTTGCGTTGCTCCTGGCAGTATGGGTTCGAGTCACTTCTGGGGTGTGAGTTTTCAGTTGTATATAGTCCTGGGGACCATTCAGGCTTGTTTGCATTTGTGTTCCTCACGTGTTGCCCCAAATAATGAGGTGATTTGATAAAATGCTATGCCCAAGATTACTATCCGAGTGCCGGCGGGGAAGTGGTTCAAATAGCTTAGGCTATCACATCCTTATTGTCCGGTCGTGATGGTCAAGCGGATTAGGCGTCCCTGTACATACCAGTTGCGTTGCTCCTGGCAGTATGGGTTCGAGTCACTTCTGGGGTGTGAGTTTTCAGTTGTATATAGTCCTGGGGACCATTCAGGCTTGTTTGCATTTGTGTTCCTCACGTGTTGCCCCAAATAATGAGGTGATTTGATAAAATGCTATGCCCAAGATTAATATCCGAGTGCCGGCGGGGAAGTGGTTCAAATAGCTTAGGCTGTCACTTCCTTATTGTCCGGTCGTGATGGTCAAGCGTATTAAGGCGTCCCTGTACATACCAGTTGCGTTGCTCCTGGCAGTATGGGTTCGAGTCACTTCTGGGGTGTGAGTTTTCTGTTGTATATAATCCTGGGGACCATTCAGGCTTGTTTGCATTTGTGTTCCTCACGTGTTGCCCCAAATAATGAGGTGATTTGATAAAATGCTATGCCCAAGATTACTATCCGAGTGCCGGCGGGGAAGTGGTTCAAATAGCTTAGGCTATCACTGCCTTATTGTCCGGTCGTGATGGTCAAGCGGATTAAGGCGTCCCTGTACATACCAGTTGCGTTGCTCCTGGCAGTATGGGTTCGAGTCACTTCTGGGGTGTGAGTTTTCAGTTGTATATAGTCCTGGGGACCATTCAGGCTTGTTTAAATACATCTACCTCCTTAATTAAATCTTAATAAAATGCTTCTGCCGAAACTGGCTTATAAGTATCATACCAAGACTTAATATGGCCAACAAGACCCCTTAATTTTCCCTTATTAAACTTTAAGCTTTTCCTCTGAAGGCAGGCATGCTTGTTATCTAGTTTAAGCTGTATTTGTAATGCAAAATTATCACTTAGCATTTCATCCACAGTAAGACAATTCTCCTCTATGCCCTCAGCATTTATCAAACAAGCATAATCTAATCTCCCTCCCCTCAGATGAGTAGGAGAGGGCTCGCCCAGCAGTTGAACATCTTTATGTTCAACATGTTCATCTCCATGTTCAGAATGTTACCATCCCTATCCCCAGTTTCCTGGAGTGCTACTATGTTAATATTCTTTCTAAGAGTATAATAGTGTACATCCACCGCTCTAGTTTTTAATCCATTAACGTTCCAAGATAATATTATCAATCTACTTTCATCCATGATTAATAATAAAACTACCTTTGCCCTGTCCGTCACATTCCATGAGATACGAGAGTACCTTAGAAACTTCTTTCCAACTCCGTAATATTTTTTCTTTCTCCTCACTTGCACAACTACTACTAACATCGAAGGTAATAGTATTCATATCTATTTTCTTTGTTATTTCTGTATACCGTTTTACTTTAACGAAGGTACCCCTAGGTGTAGGGAGGAATGATCTTTTCCAGGTATATTTTGAAAATCAGCACCGTTTTGCCACGTACCGCTTCGGTGGGTAGGCGGTTCCATGAGTTAATAACTCTGTGGGTGAAAACGTATAGATATAGCTGAAGAACCACACCAGGTGTCTTGTTACTAACACTTTGATTAATATATCCCATTGTCCTATTTGCCTTATTACGAGCATTCATGCATTGATCCTTTTGTTTTAAATTCTTACTAATCATAACTCCCAGATCCCTTTCACAATCCGACTTCGCAATTTCAACACCATCTAGCTCGTATCTTGTAACTATCATCATTACCTAGTCTCAAAACTTTACATTTATCAGCATTAAACTGCATCTGTCAATCTTTCGACCATTTCTAAACCCTATTTAGATCAACTTGAAGTGATAGTGAGTCTTCTTCCGTGTTAATTTCCCTACCTATTTCTGTATCATCTGCAAATTTGCAAATGTTGCTACTCAACATAAGAACACAAGAACACAAGAACAAAGGCAACTGCAGAAGGCCCACCGGCCCATACGAGGCAGCTCCTACCTACAACCACCCAATTAATTTGCCAGTTCCTTTACGACTTGGGACTTAAATCCATTTACACTTTGGGCTTTTGAGTCTTTTAGTTTGTCAATGCTCTTCCTGATTGTGTCGCGTGTAATTGGTACTGTATTTCTCTTAATTCATTCTCCTTACCTCCAACAAACATTTGTGTTGGTGATGGGATGTCATTCAAGCTTTCTAGTGTGAACACTGATGTTAGGTATTCATTGAGAGTGTTTGCTGCCCTTTTATCATACAACTTAACATTGTTAGTCTCATCTTTTATGGGTCCTACGGAGTCAGTTCTTTGTTTGGGTTTTACTTCGTATATATTTGCCCGAAACGCTATGCGTATTAGTGGCTTTAGGTACTGTATTGTATTTTAAATTTTAAAATTTTGCCCCGAGGAGCGAGTTTATTGGGAGTACTTAGCTGTATCATTAGCTAGGTAATTAACTATACAGTTTGCTGTGCTCCATCCTTTAACAAATCCATTGACCCCCTCCCCTAACCTGCCTATTTTGTGCAATAGTCGGTTTAGGATGATCCTTTCAAGCATCTTCCAAGTGCATTACATGAGACTGATAGGTCTGTAATTGCCAGGGTCATTGGGTTTCGGTATTGGGACCATTATTGCATGTTTCCATTGTGTGGGCAACACTCCACATAGTAATGACTTGTTAAACAGGTGGAGTAGTGGATTCCCAGACACTTCACACAGTGCATTGAGTATGTCGTAGGTGACGCCATCTTCACCAGGTGCTGTACTTTTACCCTTTTTCATAGCCCTCTTTACTTCCTTGGCTGTAATTGGTTTCCCATACTCGTCATCACTAGATTGTGCTCTTGTTATCCTAATCCTTCTGTCATTATGTCGGAGGAGCTGTTCCCTGCTTACTTCAGCAGGGAGGGAGGATGATGATGCTGCATCACTCCACTTGTGAATTAGTTCTTCAGCCTTACCCTGGGGGTCGTTGTGACCCGCATGCCGGGCTCTGCTCCCCTTAGCTATCTGAAATTTTGCCCACACTTATCTTGTAGACGTTTCTCTTCCAATAGAGCTAGTGAGCTCTAGCCATTGTCTTTCCCTTTGTAACTCATCTGCAATGTATGTACCTTTACCTGAATAAAAAATCTAATCTAAATCTATATCTAATCTATATGCTTAGATATATGCAAATGAGAGAGTAATAGAGCGAAACCTTTAAAATACTGAACAATTTGGAGGATATTGATTCATACAATTTCTTCAAAAGGTCAGATGTAACACGAACAAGAAGCAAAGGTTTCAAGCTCAACAAGCCACAATGTAGGAGTGACAACAAATGCTTTTTAACCCATACGATTATGATCATAGCAATAAGGTTTCTAAAACAGTAGGCATTCTTCCAAAGTCAGACACTGTACTATGTTCTTCGCCCTAACCTAGTCACTCAGTATTATTCATTCATTTATCTATGTCTTGTCTCTCTATGTCTTAAAGGTTACAAGACGTACATTAGTCAATACAATTGGTACTTAAAATGTTAAGGATCTCTTGTGAAACACGGGTATTAATAAAAAAATTATTAGGTAAAATAAATAAAAAAGGCCCAAGGGTCATGAAGTAACAAGAATACAAGGCTGGCACAAGCTGGCGTAAGTAGAGAAGACGGAAGATTCTTCATATTAAAAGACCCTGCTTCTCCAAGATGGCAGTCACACCCTGCTTGCCCTGGACAATCACCATATGGAGAAGGACTGTTTACTGTGAAGGGAAGTCCACAAATGCAATGCCAGCATGAGTCAGTCTTGAAGTGTAAACGATGATGGCACCCTCACAGTAACACTAAAGCCGAGCAAGCCCAGTGAGGAAGACCTGTTGATGGGAAAGGAGAATTTTTAGTCATACAATTTTTGTTTTATAAGATTCCAAAATATTACATTGATATAAATTTGTGAGAGTATTCTGAGCATTTTGAGCCATCTTGAGTCCTCTCCTCACAAAGTAACTAACTGCCAAAAGATTAAACAACCCCTGGCCCACAAGTGACATACTGTACTTGAAACAATTAACAAGACGAATATGAAAAAAATAAAAATAGAATTTGCCTAGTTACAAAACAAGAAGTTAAGAGATACTCATCAATGATTACCAATATAATACAAAGAGCCAAAGCTTCCTTTTATGAGAATGGATTTAAGGAAGCAAAAGGAAATATGAACATTACATCTCTATCATCACCCATCTCTAACATCCTAGGGTCTAAACAACAATCACATACCAAGCAGATAAAACTCTCCAAAGATGGATACACACTTGCAATAGACTTATATATTGCAACTGATTTCAATAGCTTCTTTTCATGAATTTGTGCAAACCTTGACAGAAAAATTCCAAAGACCCAGACACATGTTACTACATATCTCACAGGTAGCTAACACTACTCCTTTTACCAGTCAGCCCGACAGACATTATATCCAATCAGCAAGCTTAGCCTCCAAATACACACACACACACACACACATGGTATCTGCAAGCTTAGCCTCCAAACACACACACATATGGTATCAGGAAGCTTAGCCTCCAAACACACAGAAAATGGGACATTGAAACAGTTGATAAACTTGATTTCAAGAGAGAGAGGTCACTATGGGGAACTTCAAAATTTTTTTAATAAGTAATTAGGCAGACTTGTTGCTAGACAGGGAAGTAAATTAAATGTATGCCAAATTTTGCAAAGTATACAATGAAGGCACACAAACATTCATACCAAAACAGAGATGCAGGGCCAGAAAACAGGATTGGTTCAACAGAAATTGAGAGAGGGGCCACAGACCAAAAGACACAAAAATGGAATGAAAGACATTGAAAAACTACAAGCAGATGTCAACAAAGTTTTCGATGGGGCAGCAGAAAATAACATTATGTTTAACAGTGATAAATTTCAGGTACTCAGGTACGGCAAAAATGAGGATCTGAAACATAATACAGGGTACAAAACTCAATCGAATCTTCCCATAGTAGAAAAACAGCATGTCAAGGATTTGGGAATAATGATGTCCGACGATCTAACGTTTAGGGAGCATAACCAAGCAAATATTGCGTCAGCCAGAAAAATGATCGGATGGATTATGAGAATTTCAAATCCAGGGATCCCATCACAATGGTTGTACTCTGTAAGTCACTTATGTTGTCCCGGCTCGAGTACTGCTCAGTATTCACTTCCCCCTTCAGAGCAGGAGAGATTGCTGAAATAGAGGGAATACAGAGAACATATACGGCACGCATAGACGAGATAAAACACCTAAATTATTGGAATCGTCTCAAAGCTCTCCAAATGTACTCTCTAGAAAGGAGAAGAGAGAGATACCAAATAATATACACATGGAAGATACTGGAGGGCCAGGTCCCAAATCTACACAGTAAAATAACAACGCACTGGAGTGAACGATATAGAAAAAAATGCAAGATTGAACCAGTGAAGAGCAGAGATGCCAGAGGCACAATCAGAGAGCACTGTATAAACATCAGAGGTCAGCGGTTGTTCAACGTCCTCCCAGCGACTATAAGAAATATTGCAGGAACAACGGTGGACATCTTCAAGAGAAAACTGGACTGTTTTCTAAGAGAGGTTCCGGATCAGCCGGGCTGTGGTGGGTATGTGGGCCTGCGGGCCGCTCCAAGCAACAGCCTGGTGGACCAAACTCTCACAAGTCGAGCCTGGCCTTGGGCCGGGCTTGGGGGAGTAGAAGAGCAGAACCCCATCAAGCAGGTATCAATATAGGAAGAAGCCAAACCCCCAAACATACCAGCGATACAAAGATGCGAGAAACAACTATACAACAGTAAGGGGAGAGGCAGAAAGAAATTTTTAAAAAGGGATAATGGATAAATGTAAAACAGAACTGGGCCTATTCTACAAATTCATAAACAACAAATTGCAGGTAAAGGATAATATCCAGAGGTTGAAAATAGGAAACAGATTCACAGAAAATGATAATGAAATGTGTGAAACATTAAACGAAAAGTTCCAAAGTGTGTTTATACAAAATGAAATCTTCAGAGAACCAGACACAATAAGAATTTCAGAGAACATCATAGAGCGTATAGAGGTGTCTAGAGATGAAGTGGAAAATATGCTAAAGGAGCTAAGTAAGAACAAAGCAGTTGGTCCAGATGGAGTTTCACCATGGGTTCTGAGAGAATGTGCATCTGAGCTCAGCCTTCCACTTCACCTGATCTTTCAGGCATCCCTACCTTGAGGCTACCTTGAGGTGCTTCCGGGGCTTAGTGTCCCCGCGGCCCGGTCGCCGACCAGGCCTCCTGGTTGCTGGACTGATCAACCAGGCTGTTAGACGCGGCTGCTCGCAGCCTGACGTATGAGTCACAGCCTGGTTGATCAGGTATCCTTTGGAGGTGCTTATCCAGTTCTCTCTTGAACACTGTGAGGGGTCGGCCAGTTATGCCCCTTATGTGTAGTGGAAGCGTGTTGAACAGTCTCGGGCCTCTGATGTTGATAGAGTTCTCTCTCAGAGTACCTGTTGCACCTTTGCTTTTCAACGGGGGTATTCTGCACATCCTGTCATGTCTTCTGGTCTCATGTGGTGTTATTTCTGTGTACAGGTTTGGGACCAGCCCCTCAATTATTTTCCACGTGTAAATTATTATGTATCTCTCCCGCCTGCGCTCAAGGGAGTACAGATTTAGACTCTTTAGTCGGTCCCAGTAATTTAGATGTTTTACTGAGTGGATTCTAGCAGTAAAGGATCTCTGCACGCTCTCTAGGTCAGCAATTTCTCCAGCTTTGAAATGGGCTGTCATTGTGCAGCAGTACTCCACTCTAGAGAGCACAAGCGTTTTGAAAAGTATCATCATCGGTATAGCATCTCTAGTGTGAAAAGTTCTTGTTATCCAACCTGTCATTTTTCTTGCAGTTGTGACGGCTACTTTATTGTGTTCTTTAAAGGTAAGGTCTTTCGACATGAGAACACCCAGATCCTTTACATTGCCTTTTCGTTCTATGTTATGATTTGCCTGAGTTTTGTACGTGGTTTCTGTTTTTATATTTTCAATTTTTCCGTAGCGCATGAGCTGGAACTCCCTGTGTACAGGAGTCATAGCCAACATGTGGAAAAAGGCTAACATAGTTCCAATCTACAAAAGTGGCAACAGGGAAGACCCCCCCCCCATCCCTCAATTATAGACCTGAATCATTGACAAGTGTAACAGTGAAAAGATTGAAAAAAAATAATAAAAACTAAATGGGTAGAACACCTGGAGAGAAATTATATAATATCACACAGACAGTATTGTTTTCGCTCTGGAAGATCCTGTGTATCGAATATACTCAGTTTCTATGATTGAGCCTCAGAGATTTTAAAGGAAAAGGGTAGTTGGGTTGACTGCATCTATCTAGACATAAAAAAGGCTTTCGACAGAGTTCCACATAAGAGGTTGTTCTGGAAACTAGAAAATTTTGGAGGGGTGACAGGTAAGCTTCTAATATGGATGAAAAATTTTCTGACTGATAGAAAAATGAGGGCAGTGATCAGAGGCAATCGGACTGGAGAAGTGTCACAAGTGGAGTACCACAGTACATGCACCAGTAATGTTCATTGTCTACATAAATGATCTACCAGTTGGAATACAGAATTATATAAACATGTTTGCTGATGATGCTAAGATAATGGGATAGATAAGAAATTCAGATGATTGTCATGCCCTTCAAGAAGACCTGGACAAAATAAGTATATGGAGCACCACTTGGCAAATGGAATTTAATGTGAATAAATGCCATGTTATGGAATGTGGAATAGAACATAGATCCCACACAACTTATAAATTATGTGAGAAATCTTTATATAATTCTGATAAAGAAAGAGGTCTAGGGTTGATTCTAGATAGAAAACTATCACTTGAGGACCACATAAAGAACACTGTGTGTGGAGCCTATGCCACGCTTTCTAACTTCAGAATTTCGTTTAAATACATGGATGGCGAAATACTAAAGAAATTGTTCACGAGTTTTGTTCGGCCAAGGCTAGAATATGCAGCGGTTGTGTGGTGCCCATATCTTAAGAAGCACATCAACAAACTGGAAAAGGTGCAAAGACATGCTACTAAGTGGCTCCCAGAACTGAAGGGCAAGAGCTACGTGGAGAGGTCAGAAGCATTAAATATGCCAAAACTAGAAGACAACAAAAAGAGGCGATATGATCACTATTTACAAAACAGAAACAGGAATTGATAAAATCGATAGGGAAGATTTCCCGAGACCTGGAACTTCAAGAACAAAAGGTCGTAGATTTAAACTAACTAAACAAAGATGCCAAAGAAATATACAAAAATTTTCTTTCGCATACAGAGTGGTACACGGTTGGAACAAGTTAAGTGAGAAGGTGGTGGCGGTCAAGACCGTCAGTAGTTTCAAAGCATTATGTGACAAAGAGTGCTGGGTAGACGGGACACCACGAGCGTAGCTCTAATCCTGTAACTACACTTAGGTAATTACATATGGTGTCAGCAAGCTTACCGTCGAAACACACAAACAGCCTGCCTATTATTCAAGGCCTTCTCTGAGTACTCTTTATTTTCTTCTCTGAGGCTATGGGTCCCTAATCTTGCACTAGAGATGGTACCCCTTTTAAGTATTTAACTACTGCACTGAGCACCTGATTTTGGCAAAAACTTCTTGGTGCAATTGTCAAGGACATATTTCTGGTATTTTTTTTGTTTATAAATATTCAAGTATAGTTAATGTCAAAATGTTTCAAAACTCAACTATTTATATTTCAAAACAAAAAAAGTAATGAAAACATTACAAAACATTAAAATATAGCCTAATTAATTAATTAATAAAATAGCACAACTCTCAGAATGCCTAAAGGTGCTTTGAGCAATGAAGTAGTTAATTTTATATATATAATATATATATATATAATATATATTTACCTGTGACTACTGCTTAGCGAAAATTTGATCTCTGTGAAAATTTGTCTCGTCATTGCTAGGAGATATTTTAAGACAATGATTTGCTGTGGATGGCACTGTAGTCTTCAAATCATCAATCTAAAAATAGAGGTAATCTTTTAAAATGTAAATTTTGTATAAAAAAATGCAAAAATAAATTGCAAGAATAATATGAAGTTATTATACATTTTTTTAATTATTTAAATATTTGTGAGACAATTTTAAAAAATGTATGAAGTACAGATCCTCTAAGACCTGATATGTATCTGCTTATGTTCCACCACATTACATTCAGGGCTGAAGAGAAAACACAGCCAGTATGGTAATGATCATTTAGGATGGACTGGGATGCTACATGTACTATGATAGGTGGGGGCTAAGCTGCGTGAGGCTAGGATGCCCAGCCTGCCTTGTCTAGGCTGAGCTGGGCTAGACAACACTAGGAAGGAGTTAACAAATCTCTGGAGTGCCTTACTTTTCTTGATATCCTTAAAAAAGCAAGAATGATGCCATTTTATAAAGGAGGCGAGACAGCAGACATAAACAATTAAAGAAAAATATCAATTCTAATTATACTTTCAAAAATATTTGATTTTTTTAACAAATATCTCTCCTCCTACTTTGTAAAATTCAACATGAATACAAAGTCCCTGTTAGTTTGGCTTCCGTTTCCAAAAGAGTATCAATGATGTCATTATTAGTTTGCTTGACATAATCTAAACAGCCCTTGAGAACAATGACTTCTCAATTGACCTAAGAAAGGCCTTTCATACTGTAAACCATAACTACCTCTTACTTAAAACTTCACCACTATGGTATTCAAGGCCTTGCTCTGGACTATATTCGTTCCTATCTCAGTGTCCACTGAAATAGGAAAAAATGTTCCTAAAAAATGTCCACTCATGGATGTCAACCAACCAACTTACACTAAACATAGAAAAAGACCTTCTACATTTTATTTGGTAGAAAATTATAAAATCAGATTCAACTTTAAATAGACAATGTTAACATTACCAATACAAATGAGGGGCAGTTCTTTTGCCAATACATAGATAAGACACTGAACTTCAGCACCCACATACAGAACATAACCAAAAAGGTTTCAAAAATGGTCATATATACAAGAGTTCTTACATCTTATACAGCCACTAGCACACATAGCATTTCAGGCAAGTCCTTAATCCTAATTTTCACACAAACACACACACACACATCCCTAGGAAGCAGCCCATAGCAGCTGTCTGACTCCCAGGTACTTATTTCCTGTTAAGTGAATCAGATATAGAGAATAACCACAAAATGCTATCTTTATACCAACTATCTTGTAAAGCCACTAGTATGCGCAGCGTTTCAGGCAATATATATATATATATATATATATATATATATATATATATATATATATATATATATATATATATATATATAAATATATAAATATATATATATATATATAGATATATATATATATATATATATAAATATATATATATATATATATATATATATATATATATATATATATATATATATATATATATACATACGGGACAAAGAGGCAGAGCTCAACCACCCCAAGCACAACTAGGTGAGTACACACACACACACATAATATATATATATATATATATATATATATATATATATATATAATATATATATATGAGTGTCAGACCATGGAGGAATTATTTTTTTTAATGTTATTTATATAAAAAATTATTCCTTCTGAAGATGTATCAATATATGAAAGTACTTAAGGAAATTCCTGTTTCAATTCTTCCTCCGTGGTCTGACACTGTCACATTTTTCATCATTTATTAATTTTTGTGATTTACACACACACGTGGCATGTTTACACACACATTATTTATATTTATTGATATTACATATAAATATATATAAATATATATATATATATATATATATATATATATTATTAAATATGACCGAAAAAGTAAGATTAATAATTCTAACACGAATTTTCTCAATCTTTCGTACATTACGCTTCACTGTTGGAGGTAAATCAAAAATCACTTCTCCAAAATTCATTTTTATTTCTAGTCTGACGCGACACGGGCGCGTTTCGTAAAACTTATTACATTTTCAAAGACTTCACAAATACACAACTGATTAGAACTTGCGTTTCCCTGATTTTATATCTACATTTGAGTGAGGTGGGAAGGGTGATGTGGCATTACATTTGAGTGAGGTGGGAAGGGTGATGTGGCATTAACACAAGACAGAACACTAGGGGATATTAATAGGGTATTAAAAGTATCAACACAAGACAGAACAGAAACAATGGGTATTGAATAGAAGTGTTTGTAGAAAGCCTATTGGTCCATATTTCTTGATGCTTCTATATTGGAGCGGAGTCTTGAGGTGGGTAGAATATAGTTGTGCAATAATTGGCTGTTGATTGCTGGTGTTGACTTCTTGATGTGTAGTGCCTCGCAAACGTCAAGCCGCCTGCTATCGCTGTATCTATCGATGATTTCTGTGTTGTTTACTAGGATTTCTCTGGCGATGGTTTGGTTATGGGAAGAGATTATATGTTCCTTAATGGAGCCCTGTTGTTTATGCATCGTTAAACGCCTAGAAAGAGATGTTGTTGTCTTGCCTATATACTGGGTTTTTTGGAGCTTACAGTCCCCAAGTGGGCATTTGAAGGCATAGACGACGTTAGTCTCTTTTAAAGCGTTCTGTTTTGTGTCTGGAGAGTTTCTCATGAGTAGGCTGGCCGTTTTTCTGGTTTTATAGTAAATCGTCAGTTGTATCCTCTGATTTTTGTCTGTAGGGATAACGTTTCTATTAACAATATCTTTTAGGACCCTTTCCTCTGTTTTATGAGCTGTGGAAAAGAAGTTCCTGTAAAATAGTCTAATAGGGGGTATAGGTGTTGTGTTAGTTGTCTCTTCGGAGGTTGCATGGCTTTTCACTTTCCTTCTTATGATGTCTTCGATGAAACCATTGGAGAAGCCGTTATTGACTAGGACCTGCCTTACCCTACAGAGTTCTTCGTCGACTTGCTTCCATTCTGAGCTGTGGCTGAGAGCGTCAGACTAGAAATAAAAATGAATTTTGGAGAAGTGATTTTTGATTTACCTCCAACAGTGAAGCGTAATGTACGAAAGATTGAGAAAATTCGTGTTAGAATTATTAATCTTACTTTTTCGGTCATATTTAATAATATATGTCTACAGGAAAGACTGCTACCAAAATATACTAATGTTAAAGTGCACGACCCAGCAGCAAGGAATCAAGCCTTCACGATAAAATATCGCCAGGATCTGATTCGTGATCAGATATACAAGGCAGAGAATGAAATCAAAGACAACAAAACGCAACTACTTCATGCTACAAACGAGTGGAGAAATAGCAACATCGACCATAGTATCCGTACCCGCATTGAACAACACCTCGACATCCTCACAGACCAACATCACCTCAGCACTGAAACAAGGATTATCAAGAAACTAACAACATTATATGGAGGACCTATGGCAATTCCACGACCAAGAGATGGCTTCCTGAACCTTGCAGGAATTAACCTCACTGAGGACCAAGTCACTCTCCTAAATCTGGGCATAAACTGTCATGTTATGTCCAGACCGAGTGAAATGGCCCGGAAAGTAGAGTTGGAAATTCTGTTGGACGACATACTCGACCTCGAGACACAAAAGAAGGTCACTACCAAAGATACCTTACAAGCAGAACTTATTGCAGAAGGAGGAAAGAATCGAGGCAACTACAGAAGCACCATACTGTCCCCCGAGCTTAAAGCGGCAGCTAAAAGCCTTCGTGAGAACAAGGAGATAGTTGTCAGGAGAGGTGACAAGTCGCCAATATATGTTATTCTTAAAAAAGACGAATATCTGGCGAAAATGAACATCATACTCTCTGACCAAACTAAGTTCCAAAGGGTAACGAAGGACACTACAGCCGAATTAAAAGCAAAGGTCAACAAACTGATCGAAACTGTGAACGCCAAGAAATCCGGACTCCACCTGCCAAAGATCATTGGGGAATATAAACCTGGATATGCGTATGGAAATGTCAAGACGCACAAGCCTGGAAACCCACTTCGGCCAATAATTAGCCAGATACCCACACCCACGTACAGACTGGCGAAGCGACTCAACGGCCTGCTGACTCCTTATGTTCCTTGCGCCTTCAGCCTGAAGTCTCCAAAGGAATTTGTGGACTTACTGCGGGGCGCACGGGCCACAGGGATAAGAGCCTCGTTGGACGTAGAATCGCTGTTTACCAACGTACCTGTGGACGAGACAATCGGAATGATAGCCGACAGAGTGTATCGTGATCCAGCCTGTACTCCTCTTGACATGCCAGAAAGTATTCTGAGGAAACTACTCCAAGCTTGTACTAAAGAGGCACCCTTCTTGAGCCCGGATGGGCACATGTATAAGCAAGTAGATGGGGTCGCCATGGGTTCTCCCCTAGGTGTCCTGTTTGCAAACTTCTACATGGGTACCATCGAGCAAAAAGTCTTAGTCGACATGAACTTGAAACCGGCCATATACTGCAGGTATGTTGACGACATTTTTACACAGGTACCTGATGTCAGACATCTGCAGGAGCTGAAGGAGGCATTTGAGCAGAGTTCCGTGCTACGTTTCACTTACGAGACGGAAAAGGATGGGAAGCTGCCTTTTCTAGATGTAACAGTCATGGAAAAGGGCGGAGGTTTCCACACTGCAGTCTACACAAAGGAAACAAACATAGGAATGTGCCTAAATGCCAACAGCGACTGCCCTGACAGGTACAAGAGGAGTGTTGTTAACGCATACGTCGACCGTGCTCTCAGCCACAGCTCAGAATGGAAGCAAGTCGACGAAGAACTCTGTAGGGTAAGGCAGGTCCTAGTCAATAACGGCTTCTCCAATGGTTTCATCGAAGACATCATAAGAAGGAAAGTGAAAAGCCATGCAACCTCCGAAGAGACAACTAACACAACACCTATACCCCCTATTAGACTATTTTACAGGAACTTCTTTTCCACAGCTCATAAAACAGAGGAAAGGGTCCTAAAAGATATTGTTAATAGAAACGTTATCCCTACAGACAAAAATCAGAGGATACAACTGACGATTTACTATAAAACCAGAAAAACGGCCAGCCTACTCATGAGAAACTCTCCAGACACAAAACAGAACGCTTTAAAAGAGACTAACGTCGTCTATGCCTTCAAATGCCCACTTGGGGACTGTAAGCTCCAAAAAACCCAGTATATAGGCAAGACAACAACATCTCTTTCTAGGCGTTTAACGATGCATAAACAACAGGGCTCCATTAAGGAACATATAATCTCTTCCCATAACCAAACCATCGCCAGAGAAATCCTAGTAAACAACACAGAAATCATCGATAGATACAGCGATAGCAGGCGGCTTGACGTTTGCGAGGCACTACACATCAAGAAGTCAACACCAGCAATCAACAGCCAATTATTGCACAGCTATATTCTACCCACCTCAAGACTCCGCTCCAATATAGAAGCATCAAGAAATATGGACCAATAGGCTTTCTACAAACACTTCTATTCAATACCCATTGTTTCTGTTCTGTCTTGTGTTGATACTTTTAATACCCTATTAATATCCCCTAGTGTTCTGTCTTGTGTTAATGCCACATCACCCTTCCCACCTCACTCAAATGTAATGCCACATCACCCTTCCCACCTCACTCAAATGTAGATATAAAATCAGGGAAACGCAAGTTCTAATCAGTTGTGTATTTGTGAAGTCTTTGAAAATGTAATAAGTTTTACGAAACGCGCCCGTGTCGCGTCAGACTAGAAATAAAAATGAATTTTGGAGAAGTGATTTTTGATTTACCTCCAACAGTGAAGCGTAATGTACGAAAGATTGAGAAAATTCGTGTTAGAATTATTAATCTTACTTTTTCGGTCATATTTAATAATATATGTCTACAGGAAAGACTGCTACCAAAATATACTAATATATATATATATATATATATATATATATATATATATATATATATATATATATATATATATATATATATATATATATATATATATATATATAACAGGAATTTCCTGAAGTACTTTCGTATATTAAATACATCTTCAGAAGGAATGAATTAAATACATCTTCATTCCTTCTGAAGATGTATTTAATATACGAAAGTACTTAAGGAAATTCCTGTTTCATTTTCCTCCGTGGTCTGACATTGTCACATTCTTAATCACGTGTTTATTTTCGTGATATACACACACACATATATATATATATATATGCAACAATGATCACAAAAACACTGATCCAAGTATGCAGAATAACCACATATGAAAAATAGAAAATGCTTAACGCGTTTTCGGCTAATTCGCCTTCATCAGAGCAAAGTAGAATCAAAGTAGAATTCTACTTTGCTCTGATGAAGGCGAATTAGCCGAAAACGCGTTAAGCATTTTCTATTTTTCATATGTGGTTATTCTGCATATATATATATATATATATATATATATATATATATATATATATATATATATATATATATATATATATATATATATATATATATATATATGTCTCAGACCCTGTTGGAATATAACCAGTCTGTCAATCGGGTCAACCCAAGTGTTGCGTTTCCATGCGTTTCCAAAAGGGTCGCCCATGTTGGAATTGGTGAACGCCCTAGTAATATTGTTGAAAACATCTTAATAACTTATTAAATCAAAGGTCTTTTTATGTCAGAAGAACGGCAGAAACTAGATCTATATATGAAAACTCTTTCAGGACAAAATTTAAAGTAAAACTAAAGATATTTGTAGTTGTATAAAAGTTGCATTTTTCATCGGTCGTAGAGCCGGAAGTCCGCAATATTCATCTCAGAACAATGCTTATTTTACGCAGAATCGTTAATAAACGTAAGATTTTTATACGTCTCAAGAAAGATAGAACCATAATCTTCATTTTAAATGCCTTACCATGGGCATATTTGTATTTAAAGCGAAGATACGTGTATTTTTCTAATCGGCGAGCTCCGATCCCGCACAGATCGAGCAACAGAGTAACTCTCTCTCAGAACAATGCTTATTTCACGTAAATTCGTTAATAAACACAAATGTTTTATATGCCTTATAAAAGATAGAAATATAAGCTTCATTTTAACTACTTTACCATAGAAATATATAAAGTTCTAATGAAGATACATGTGTTTTAATAATCGCCGAGTTCCGACCCCGCACAAACTGATCGACAGAGCAATTCTCTCTCAGAACTATGCTTATTTCACGTAAATTCGTTAATAAACACATATGTTTTATATGTCTCAAGAAAGATAGAAATATAAGCTTCATTTTAAATACTTTACCTTAGACATATATAAAGCTCAAGTGAAGATACATACGTTTTTATAGTGGCATTCAGTAGCTTGTCGGTCATGGAATGCAGAAGCCCACGCACTTGCCAATATAGTGTGTAATTAACAAAGATACGCTTATAAAGCCTAAAATATTATATGCCTTCAGAAAGACAGAGATATGCTCGTTATTGTGAGTGTACCAAAGGAAATATATCTTGTTGGAGGACAAAGATATATCAATTCTAAAATAAGTTTCGACTCTCGCCCGGGCGAGAGATAGCACGACTCGCGCCCCATCTATTGGAGATTCTGTTCACCTAATGACCCAAAGCTACTCAAAGCCTCCTAGCATTACTTAAATAATGAAGAAATATGGTATATTTATTCACTATAATGTTGGTGCTTAATGCAGAACACGAGAAAACATATATTTACTATGAAATAATATACTTCCATTATGAAATAAGTAAATATGTGGCCTCACAGGAAGTCAACGGTCCAGGTGTCAATGTTGTAGAGCGACTTATCCAAGATATATTGTTGTCTGGAAAGTGTTTGTTGGCATCAAACAACATCAAGGTGATCACTGTGCACCTTCTGTGCACAGTGATCCAGTCGTCGCACTTCTCTCCTTAAATGATCGCAAATTTAGTTTATTATATTAACAAGTAGAATACGTATTTCTAATAATATCTAGCATAACTAGCCAGAAAACATTTAAGACTTATTGAAAAATACATGTCTGGAAGTTAAATCGACTTCATAGAACAATAGTGTTGGTCTATACTAATCGTTATTCGTTAGTATGCGTTCGCTACTTAAAACATTTACTGTACTGATGTAAAATCTCCCATGTCTCTTCGCACATGGAACACCGAACCTTACACACTCTCTGATATATTGTTTAATTAATAGAGATTCACTAATAAAGCTTATAATTGTATATGTTATCAAAAAGGCATAGATAAAGTCGTTCTTACGTTTTAGTCACAGAGATTAGATATTAGTAAAGTTCATTTTATTCAGGAAAGTACATAAATAGTCGATTTACAAACATAATATTGGATTTATAGATAGAGCTAGTACATACAATACCTAAGCAACTAGTACGCATAGCGTTTCGGGCATATTATTGAGAGAGGAAAGATATTTATATATAAACAAATTTTTTTTTTTACCGACACTCTCCCTATTGATGGGAACTACAACCTAATGAAGATAAATGTTAATTTTATGTAGATACTGTAATAAACGGAAGTTTTTAATGTCATCAGAAAAGCAGAAATATAGGCAAATTTTAAATCCCTTGTGATAAATATAACTGAAGTGAAAACAAAGATATATGCATTTTGATAGTTACTTGATGGCTAGGATTGAGTGTGTGAAGCTCTATACTCAAGCTAATAAATTTTGTAATTTGCATATATGTTAATTAACCTTAAAAATCTATGTGTCAGAAGAACGACAGATGTAGACGTTAATGTGACAAAATTTCAACGAATATATATATATATATATATATATATATATATATATATATATATATATATATATATATATATATATTAGTATATTTTGGTAGCAGTCTTTCCTGTAGACATATATTATTAAATATGACCGAAAAAGTAAGATTAATAATTCTAACACGAATTTTCTCAATCTTTCGTACATTACGCTTCACTGTTGGAGGTAAATCAAAAATCACTTCTCCAAAATTCATTTTTATTTCTAGTCTGACGCGACACGGGCGCGTTTCGTAAAACTTATTACATTTTCAAAGACTTCACAAATACACAACTGATTAGAACTTGCGTTTCCCTGATTTTATATCTACATTTTGAGTGAGGTGGGAAGGGTGATGTGGCATTACATTTGAGTGAGGTGGGAAGGGTGATGTGGCATTAACACAAGACAGAACACTAGGGGATATTAATAGGGTATTAAAAGTATCAACACAAGACAGAACAGAAACAATGGGTATTGAATAGAAGTGTTTGTAGAAAGCCTATTGGTCCATATTTCTTGATGCTACTATATTGGAGCGGAGTCTTGAGGTGGGTAGAATATAGTTGTGCAATAATTGGCTGTTGATTGCTGGTGTTGACTTCTTGATGTGTAGTGCCTCGCAAACGTCAAGCCGCCTGCTATCGCTGTATCTATCGATGATTTCTGTGTTGTTTACTAGGATTTCTCTGGCGATGGTTTGGTTATGGGAAGAGATTATATGTTCCTTAATGGAGCCCTACTCCATTAGGGCTCCTAATGGAGCCCTACTCCGTTAGGGCTCCATTGAGGAACATATAATACTAAGTAGCCTACCTTGCTACTTGTTTATTTATTTAATTTGTATTTATACATATAAGTGTTCTTACATTCTTGTAAAGCCACGTACTAGCACGCATAACGTTCCGGGTAGATCCTTAATCCTAATTTTGTCCTCGGAATACAACCCTCCGAATCGTTTACCAACATTATTGTTCAATAAATCCCTGAACTATATGTTTAACACATCTCTAACCTTGTCCGTGGAGGGCAAACTATTCCATTATTATGGTTACAAAAATAATGTTACAAAATAAGATGATAACAAACAGTATATATGCGTACTAGTTGCTTAGGTATTGTATGTACTAGCTCTATCTATAAATCCAATATTATGTTTGTAAATCGACTATTTATGTACTTTCCTGAATAAAATGAACTTTACTAATATCTAATCTCTGTGACTAAAACGTAAGAACGACTTTATCTATGCCTTTTTGATAACATATACAATTATAAGCTTTGTTAGTGAATCTCTATTAATTAAACAATATATCAGAGAGTGTGTAAGGTTCGGTGTTCCATGTGCGAAGAGACATGGGAGATTTTACATCAGTACAGTAAATGTTTTAAGTAGCGAACGCATACTAACGAATAACGATTAGTATAGACCAACACTATTGTTCTATGAAGTCGATTTAACTTCCAGACATGTATTTTTCAATAAGTCTTAAATGTTTTCTGGCTAGTTATGCTAGATATTATTAGAAATACGTATTCTACTTGTTAATATAATAAACTAAATTTGCGATCATTTAAGGAGAGAAGTGCGACGACTGGATCACTGTGCACAGAAGGTGCACAGTGATCACCTTGATGTTGTTTGATGCCAACAAACACTTTCCAGACAACAATATATCTTGGATAAGTCGCTCTACAACATTGACACCTGGACCGTTGACTTCCTGTGAGGCCACATATTTACTTATTTCATAATGGAAGTATATTATTTCATAGTAAATATATGTTTTCTCGTGTTCTGCATTAAGCACCAACATTATAGTGAATAAATATACCATATTTCTTCATTATTTAAGTAATGCTAGGAGGCTTTGAGTAGCTTTGGGTCATTAGGTGAACAGAATCTCCAATAGATGGGGCGCGAGTCGTGCTATCTCTCGCCCGGGCGAGAGTCGAAACTTATTTTAGAATTGATATATCTTTGTCCTCCAACAAGATATATTTCCTTTGGTGCACTCACAATAACGAGCATATCTCTGTATTTCTGAAGGCATATAATATTTTAGGCTTTATAAGCGTATCTTTGTTAATTACAGTTTGTACGGTCTCCGTGGTGCAGTGGTAAGACACTCGCCTGGCGTTCCGCGAGCGCTATGTCATGGGTTCGTATCCTGACCGGGGAGGATTTACTGGGGCGCAATTCCTTAACTGTAGCCTCTGTTTAACGCAACAGTAAAATGTGTACTTGGATGAAAAAACGATTCTTCGCGGCAGGGGATCGTATTCCAGGGACCTGCCCGAAACGCTACGCGTACTAGTGGCTGTACAAGAATGTAACAACGCTTGTATATATCTCAAAAAAAAAAAAAAAAAAATTACACACTATATTGGCAAGTGCGTGGGCTTCTGCATTCCATGACCGACAAGCTACTGAATGCCACTATAAAAACGTATGTATCTTCACTTGAGCTTTATATATGTCTAAGGTAAAGTATTTAAAATGAAGCTTATATTTCTATCTTTCTTGAGACATATAAAACATATGTGTTTATTAACGAATTTACGTGAAATAAGCATTGTTCTGAGAGAGAATTGCTCTGTCGATCAGTTTGTGCGGGGTCGGAACTCGGCGATTATTAAAACACATGTATCTTCATTAGAACTTTATATATTTCTATGGTAAAGTAGTTAAAATGAAGCTTATATTTCTATCTTTTATAAGGCATATAAAACATTTGTGTTTATTAACGAATTTACGTGAAATAAGCATTGTTCTGAGAGAGAGTTACTCTGTTGCTCGATCTGTGCGGGATCGGAGCTCGCCGATTAGAAAAATACACGTATCTTCGCTTTAAATACAAATATGCCCATGGTAAGGCATTTAAAATGAAGATTATGGTTCTATCTTTCTTGAGACGTATAAAAATCTTACGTTTATTAACGATTCTGCGTAAAATAAGCATTGTTCTGAGATGAATATTGCGGACTTCCGGCTCTACGACCGATGAAAAATGCAACTTTTATACAACTACAAATATCTTTAGTTTTACTTTAAATTTTGTCCTGAAAGAGTTTTCATATATAGATCCAGTTTCTGCCGTTCTTCTGACATAAAAAGACCTTTGGTTTACTAAGTTATTAAGATGTTTTCAACAATATTACTAGGGCGTTCACCGATTCTAACATGGGCGACCCTTTTGGAAACGCAACACATGGGTTGACCTGATTGATATATGGGTCAGATTCCATTAAGGTTCGGAACATATATATGGAACCCTCAACCCTATAAGTGGTGGGTTCCTACAAACTCAACCAGAGGTGGTACCCTCTATATATTAATAAAAAGGCTAGGCTATGCTAAATCTAGGCAGGGATTGGCTTGGCTAAGCTGGTCAAGGCTTGGCTAGGGTAGGAAGGACTGGTCATGTTTAAAAGCAAGGCAGGGTTAGGCTAGGCAAGAATAGGTAACGGTATACTGGGATAGGCTTGGCTACGGTAGGCTAGGAAGAGGTAAACTAGGATAAGCAAGGCTGTGCAAGCACTATGCACAGCTAGAATGAACTATGCTACGATGGATTAAGCTGGGCTAGGTTAGGATATGCTAGGCCATGCAGGGCCATGGTTGGCCAGCTACGTATATCGCATATAAACGTGTTACACGAATAATGTTAAATAGCTATATACATAACAGTAAAATAATGACACCTACAATTAATGATAACTAGAAAATAGTAAATGGTAATTCCATCTGAACGAAAACTTAATACCAAATTTCTTAGATGTTTTTCGTAATATATAGATTGACAGTAAGATATCTTATTCATTATGGAGTAATTAACAACAAAACAATCTTTATTTTCATTGCAGAACATATATCACAGCATACTAGTGACTCATACATTTAAAATAGTGCGATTTTTAAACAATTCGGTTGTAAACCCGCAGAACCGCCTACCCGCCGAATACAACATAAGAAATGGTATATAATTCATTATTTTAAATTCCATATATAATCATTAATAATTTTCGGCATCTATCGAGGTTCTCCATAGGTAAATTCCTGTACTCTAACAGGATGCTACTTGCTGTTTAGCTGTTTAAATTCTTGGAAAATCGTAATGACCAGCGACATAAAATATAACAATGAAATAGTAGCTGGTAACTGTAGGTGAACGAAAAATTAAATTCCAAATTGATTAGATGTTTTCCTAAATATAAAGATCGACCTGAAGGAATTTTATGAATTATGGAATAATTAAGCAAAAAAAAAATTAGGTAATTTTAATTGAAGAATAGTTATTGAGTACATTTATATTTATTTATTTATTTATTTATGCATATACAAGAAGGTACATTGGGAATGTGAAGATACATAATATGGTAATTACAGTCTTCTAAAGCCACTAGTACGCGCAGTGTTTCGGGGAGGTCATTAATCTAAGAAAATTTTAAGTAGGTAAATACTTGCAAAATTTATAGACAAAAAAATGATAACAGTTACATGGAATGAAAAAAAGAAGATGAGAGAAAATTGTAGGTACAGTATATTAAAGCACATAGGTAGGTATGATTGATTGCAATGACAGCTTGAATGGTAGTTGACAAAAATTGGTAGTCACAATACAGCATATGGTTAGCACATAAAAGAAGACAGCAATGAACACAATGATAAGGTTGTTTGATACTACATAAAAATTATTGGATTGGGTAACACTAGGTACAGAGCAAATTTAAAGCTCAGTGTAGGAAACTAAGAAGATGAAATTAGGTACTTTTTGGTTTTGCTTTTAAATAAGGCAAAAGTTTTACAGTTTTTCAATTCATTAGGGAGTGAGTTCCATAGACTAGGTCCCTTAATTTGCATAGAGTGTTTACACAGATTAAGTTTGACCCTGGGGATATCAAAGAGATATTTATTTCTGGTGTGGTGATAATGGTCCTATTACATCTGTCCAGGGAGAGTTTCAGAGCATGGTTTGCATTTAAGAACAGGGTTTTGTAAATGTAGTTGACACAAGAGAATGTGTGGAGGGAGTTAATATTTAGCAAGTTTAGGGATTTAAACAAGGGAGCTGAGTGTTGTCTGAAAGCAGAGTTAGTTATTATTCTGATAGCAGATTTTTGCTGCGTGATGATGGGCTTAAGGTGGTTTGCAGTGGTAGACCCCCATGCACAGATACCATAATTAAGATAGGGGTAGATTAGTGCATAACATAGTGAGAGGAGAGCAGAGTTAGGAACATAATATCTGATTTTGGAGAGTATACCAACTGTCTTAGAGACTTTCTTAGTTATGTGTTGAATGTGGGTGCTGAAGTTGAGTCTCTTGTCTAGGAATAGGCCAAGAAACTTGCCATCATTTTTATTACTGATGTTAATGTTGTCTATCTGTAGCTGAATTGCATTTGATGACTTGCTTCCAAATAAGATGTAGTAAGTCTTTTCGATGTTTAATGTTAGTTTGTTCGTTGACATCCATAAGTGGACTTTTTTTAATTCATTATTCACAACATTATTTAGTGTATGTGGGTTGAGGTCTGAATAGATAAGGGTAGTATCGTCAGCAAACAATATAGGTTTGAGAATATTAGAGATATTTGGCAGATCGTTTATATATATAAGAAATAAAAGAGGTCCTAAGATACTGCCCTGTGGCACTCCAACGGTAATTGGTAGAGTGGAAGAAGTTGTATCATTGATGGTTACATATTGGTGTCTGTCACTAAGATAGGATCGGATGTAGTCAAGGGGAAGGCCTCGGATTCCATAATGCTGGAGTTTAAGTAAGAGGTAGTTGTGATTAACAGTATCAAAGGCTTTTCTTAGGTCAATGAAGAGTCCAATCGGAAACTAATTTTTGTCAAGGGCTGAGAAGATAACGTCAAGGAGACTAATGATTGCATCGTTGGTGCTCTTTTGGGACCGGAAGCCAAACTAGCAGGGGCTGAGTATGTCGAATTTTACGAGGTAGGAATAGAGCTGTTTGTAAATAATTTGTAAATAATATTGTATAATGGGAGAAAGCCCCTGGTAGCCGCGAATTAAAATAACCACCTACATTAATTGATAACTAGGAAATAGTATCTGGAAACTTTATCTGAACGAAAACACAATACCAATTTGTTTAGATGTTTTTCTTAATATAAAGATCAACAGTAAGGAATCTTATTCATTATGGACAAATTAAAAAAAAAAAAAAAACATAATTTTCATTGAGGACCATATATTAGAGCATACTTAGTCACTTATATATTAAAAGTATTGTGCATTTTGAACCATTGGGGTTGTAAACAAACAGAACGGCCTACCCGAAAAGTAGTAACATAAAACTTTGTATATGTTTGCTAATTTATTATTTGATAAATGATTATTATTAATTTACGACGACTATAGAGGTTTCCTATTAGTTAAATTACTGTAGTCTGACTAAATGCTACTACAAAACCTATATAAATCCTGGGAAAGTCACAATGACCTACGACATTAAAGCATAGAGGGATAAATAGTAACAGGCAACTGTCGGCGAACGAAAAATTCGTTTCCATATTTATTAGATGTTTTCCTAAATATAAAGATCGATAGGCTGGAATTTTCTGGATTATGGCCTAATTAAGGCAAAAATATATATTTTTTACTTGAAGAGCAAATATCAGAGTATAGTCAGTGAGTTATAGAATAATAAGTGTGTAGTATTTCATTGTATAACAAGAGATAGTCCATGGAAACGATAATAGACGTAGTTTTGCACAAAATAACGTCCAAAAACAGCTGTAGAGTCAAGCGGCAAATGTTGACGTTCTTTTTAAGAGGACAGGTTACTCATTCACCACCTTCCCAACTCTTCACCATCTTCCCTACTTATCACCACCTTCTTTTCTCTTTACCATCTTCCAAACCCTTCACCACCTTCCCTACTCTTCACCACCTTCCCTACTCTTCACCACCTTCTCTACCCTTCTCCACCACCTCTATTATTCTCCACCCTCCCTACCCATCACCACCTTCCCAACTCTTCAACACCTTCCCTACTCTTCACCACCTTACCGCTCCTTCACCACCTTCTTTACTCTTCACCACCTTTCCTTCCCTTCACCACCTTCCCTACTCTTCACCACCTTCCCTCTCCTTCACCAGCTTCCATACTCTTCACCACCTTCCCTCTCCATCACCACCATCCCTACTCTTCACCACCTTTCCTTCTCTACTCTTCAGCACCTTCCCTACTCTTCACCACCTTACCGCTCCTTCACCACCTTCTTTACTCTTCACAACCTTTCCTTCCCTTCACCACCTTCCCTACTCTTCACCACCTTCCCTGCTCTTCACCACCTTCCCTCTCCTTCACCACCTCCTCTACTCTTCACCACCTTCCCTACTCTTCACCACCTTAACTTCCCTTCACCACCTTCCTTACTCTTCACCACCTTTCCTTCCCTTCACCACCTTACTTTCTCTACACCACCTTTTTCTTCCCTTCACCACCTTTCTGTCCTTTCACCACCATCTCTACTCTTCACCACCTTCCCTACTCTTCACCACCTTTCCTTCCCTTCACCACCTTCCTTACTCTTCACCACCTTTCCTTCCCTTCACCACCCTCCCTACTCTTTACCACCTTCCCTCTCCTTCACCACCTTCTCTACTTTTCACCACCTTCCCTACTCTTCACCACCTCTCTCCTTCACCACCTTCCTTACTCTTCACCACGTTTCCTTCCTTCACTACCTTCCCTACTATTCACCACCTTCCCTCTCCATCACAACTTGTCCTACTCTTCACCACCTTTCCTTCCCTTCACCACCTTCCATACTCTTCACCACCTTCCCTCTCCTTCACCACCTTCCCTACTCTTCATCACCTTACCTACCCTTCACCACCTTACCTACTTTCAGCACCTTGTCTACCTTCACCACCTTCCCTACCCACGACCACTTTTCCTTCCCTTCACCACCTTCCTTACTCTTCTCAACCTTCCTTCTCCTTCACCACCTTCCCTACTCCTCACCACCTTCCCTACCCTTCACAACCTTCCCAACTCCTCACCACATTCCCTACCCTTCACCACCTTCCATACTCTTCATAACCTTTACTACCCTTCACCACCTTCCCCAATCTTTACCACCTTCCCTACCCTTCACCAACTTCCCTTCTCTTTACCACCTTTCCTACACTTCACCACCTTCTAAACCCTTCACCTCCTACCCTACTTTTCACCACATTCTCTACCCTTCACTACCTTCCCTACACTTCACCACCTTCCAAACCCTTCACCACCTTCCCTACTCTTCACCACATTCCCTACCCTTCACCTTCCCAACTATTCACCTTCGTCCCTATCCTTCACCACCATCCTTACCCTTCACCACCTTCCTTTCCGTTCACCACCTTCCCTTCCCTTCACCCCCTTCCCAACTCTTCACCACTTTCCCTACCCCTCACCACCTTCAAAAGCTTCACCACTATCCCTACCCTTCACCAACTTTTCTTTTCTTCACCACCTTTTTACCCTTCATCACCTCCATACTCTTCACCACCTTCCCTAATCTTCAACACCTTCCCTACCCTTCACTACCTTCCAAACCCTTCACCACCTTCCCTACCATTCACCATCTTCCCTACTTATCACCACCTTCCATACCCTGCACCACCTTCCCTACTCTTCACCACCTTCCCTACCCTTCACCACCTTTCCTGCCCTTCACAACCTTCCTAACCCTTCACCACCTTCCCTACTCTTCACCACCTTCCCTACCCTTCACCAACTTTCCTACTTTTCACCACCTTCCCAACTATTCACCACCTTCCCTACTCTTCACCACAATCCCTACCCTTCACCTTCCCAACCCTTCATCACCTTCCTTACCCTTCATAACCTTCTATACTCTTAATTACCTCCCCAACTCTTCACAATCTTCCCTACCCTTCACAACCTTCCGTGCTTATCACTACCTTCCCTACCCTTCACTACCATCCCAACCCTTCACCACCTTCCCTACCCTTCACAACCTTACCCACCCTTCACCACCTTTCCTTCCTTTCACCACCTTCCTTACCCTTCACCACCTTACCTACCCTTCAAACCTTACGTACCCTTCACCACCTTTAGTTCCTTTTATCACCATTTTTACTTTTCACCACCTTCTCTTCCCTTCACCACCTTCCCTACCATTTACCACCTTTCCTTCCCTTCACCACCTTCCCTCACCATCACCACCTTCCCTAATCTTAACCATCTTCTCTACCCACCAGCACCTTCCCTACTTTTCACCACCTTACCTACCCTTCACCACCTTACCCACCCTTGACCACCTTTCCTTCCCTTCACCACCTTCCTTAGCCTTCACCACCTTTCCTACCATTCACCACCTTTAGTTACTTCACCACCTTCTCTACTCTTCACCACCTTCTCTACCCTTCACCACCTTCCCTACCCTTCAACAACTTCTCTTCTCTTCATCACCTTTCCTACACTTCACCACCTTCTAAACCCTTCACCTCCTACCCAACTTTTCACCAAATTCCCTACCCTTCACTACCTTCCCTACCCTTGACCACTTTCCCTACTCTTCACCACATTCTCGACCCTTCAACTTCGCAACTGTTCACCACCGTCCCTATCCTTCACCACCATCCTTACCCTTCACCACCTTCCCATCCGTTCACCACCTTCCCTTCTCTTCACCACCTTCCCAACTCTTCACCACTTTCCCTACCCTTCACCACCTTCAAACCCTTCACCACCTTCCCTACCCTTCAGCAACTTCCCTTTTCTTCGCCACCTTTTTACCCTTCATCACCTTCCATACTCTTCACCACCTTCTCTAATCTTCAACACCTTCCCTACCCTTCACCACCTTCCAAACCCTTCACCACCTTCCCTACCATTCACCATCTTCCCTACTTATCACCACCTTCCAACCCTTCACCACTATCCCAAACTTTCATCACCTTCCCTACCCTTCACCACCTTCCCAACCCTTCACCCCCTTCCCTACCCTTCACCACCTTCCTTACCCTTCACCACCTTTGCCTTCCTTTCACCACCTTCCCTACTATTCACCACCTTCCCTACCCTTCACCACCTTCCCTACCCTTCACCTTCTCAACCCTTCATACCCTTCCAAACCCTTCACCACCTTCCTTACCCTTCATAACCTTCGATACTCTTAATTACCTTCCCAACTCTTCACCAACTTCCTTACCCTTCACCACCTTCCCTACCCTTCACCACCTTCTGAGCTTATCACTACCTTCCCTACCCTTCACTACCATCCCAACCCTTCACCACCTTCCCTACCCTTCACAATCTTACCCACCCTTCACCACCTTTCCTTCCTTTCACCACCTTCTCTTCCCTTCACCACCTTCCCTACCATATACCACCTTTCATTCCCTTCACCACCTTTCCTCTCCATCACCACCTTCCCTAATCTTCACCACCTTCTCTACCCATCAGCACCTTCCCTACTTTTCACCACCTTACCTACCCTTCACCACCTTACCCACCCTTGATCACCTTTCCTTCCCTTCGCCACCTTCCTTAGCCTTCACCACCTTACCTACAATTCACCACCTTTAATTCCCTTCACCACCTTCTCTACACTTCACCACCTTCTCTACCCTTCACCACCTTCCTTACCCTATACCATCTTTCCTTCTTTTCACCACCTTCTCTATTCTTCACCTTCCCTACTCTTCACCAGCTTCTCTGCCCTTCACCACTTCCTTTCTCTTCACGATCCTTCCTTCCCTTCACCACCTTCCCTTCTCTTCAGTACCTTCCCTCTCCTTCACCACCTTCGTTTCCTTTCACCACCTTTTCTTCCCTCCACCAACTTCCCTTCTCTTCACCACCTTCCCTCTCCATCACCACCTTCCCTACTCTTCACCACCTTCCCTCTCCATCACCACCTTCCCTACTCTTCACCACATTCCCTCTACTTCACCACCTTCCCTACTCTTCACCACCTTTCCGTCCCTTCACCACCTTCCTTACTCTTCACCACCTTTCCTTCCCTTCACCACCCTCCCTACTCTTCACCACCATCCCTCTCCTTCACCACCTTCTCTACTTTTCACCACCTTCCCTACTCTTCACCACCTTCTCTGTCCTTCACCACCTTCCTTACTCCTCACCACGTTTCCTTCCTTCACTACCTTCCCTACTTTTCACCACCTTCCCTCTCCATCACCACTTGTCCTACTCTTCACCATCTTTCCTTCTTTCACCACCTTCCCTCTCCTCACCACCTTCCTTACTCTTCATCACCTTACCTACCCTTCACCACCTTACCTACTTTCAGCACGTTGTCTACCTTCACCACCTTGCCTACCCACGACCACCTTTCCTTCCCTTCACTACCTTCCTTACTCTTCTCAACTTTCCCTCTCCTTCACCACCTTCCCTACTCCTCACCACCTTCCCTACCCTTCACAACCTTCCCAACTCCTCACTACATTCCCTACCCTTCACCACCTTCCCTACTCTTCATCACCTTTACTACCCTTCACCACCTTCCCAAACCTTTACCACCTTCCCTACCTTTCACCAACTTCCCTTCTCTTTACCACCTTTCCTACACTTCACCACCTTCTAAACCCTTCACCTCCTACCCTACTTTTCACTACATTCCCTACCCTTCACCTCTTCCCTACACTTCACCACCCCGAACCTTCATCACCTTCCCTACCCTTCACCAACTTCTCTTTTCTTCACCACCTTTTTACCCTTCATCACCTTCCATACTCTTCACCACCTTACCCTAATCTTCAACACTTTCCCTACCCTTCACCACCTTCCAAACCTTTCACCACCTTCCCTACCATTCACCATCTTCCCTACTTATCACCACCTTCCATACCCTGCACCACTATTTCAAACTTTCACCACCTTCCCATTCCTTCACGACCTTTCCTACCCTTCACCACCTTCCCAACCCTTCACCACCTTCCCTACTCTTCACCACCTTCCCTACCCTTCACCACCTTCCCTACTTTTCACCACCTTCCCTACCCTTCACCACCTTCCCTACCCTTCACCAACTTCCCTACTCTTCACCACAATCCCTACCCTTCACCTTCCCAACCCTTCATCACCTTCCAAACCCTTCACCACCTTCTTTACCCTTCATAACCTTCTATACTCTTAATTACCTCCCCAACTCTTCACCACCTTCCCTACCCTTCACAACCTTCCGTGCTTATCACTACCTTCCCTACCCTTCACTACCATCCCAACCCTTCACCACCTTCCCTAACCTTCACAACCTTACCCACCCTTCACCACCTTTCCTTCCTTTCACCACCTTCCTTACCCTTCACCACGTTACCTACCCTTCAAACCTTACGTACCCTTCACCACCTTTAGTTCCTTTTATCACCATTTTTACTTTTCAACACCTTCTCTTCCCTTCACCACCTTCCCTACCATTTACCACCTTTCCTTCCCTTCACCACCTTCCCTCTCCATCACCACCTTCCCTAATCTTAACCATCTCTACCCACCAGCACCTTCCCTACTTTTCACCACCTTACCCACCCTTGACCACCTTTCCTTCCCTTCACCACCTTCCTTAGCCTTCACCACCTTACTTACCATTCACCACCTTTAGTTCCCTTCACCACCTTCTCTACTCTTCACCACCTTCTCTACCCTTCACCACCTTCCTTACCCTATACCAGCTTTCCTTCTTTTCACCACTTTCTCTACTCTTCACCTTCCCTACTCTTCACCAGCTTCTCTACCCTTCACCACCTTCCTTTCTCTTCACGATCTTTCCTTCCCTTCACCACCTTCCCTTCTCATCAGTACCTTCCCTCCCCTTCACCACCTTCGTTTCTTTTCACCACCTTTCCTTCCCTCCACCAACTTCCCTTCTCTTCACCACCTTCTCTCTCCTTCACCACCTTCCCTACTCTTCACCACCTTTCCCTACTCTTCACCATCTTTCCTTCCCTTCATCACCTTCCATACCCTTGAGCACCTTTCCTTCCCTTCACCACCTATCCTACTCTTCACCATCTTACCTTCCTTTCATTACCTTCCCTACCCTTCACCACCTTCCCCCTTCCCTACTCTTCACCACCTTCCCTACCTTTCACCACCTTCCCTACTCCTCACCACATTCCCTACCCTTCACCACCTTCCATACTCTTCACCACCTTCCCTAATCTTTAACACCTTCCCTACCCTTCACCAACTTCCTTACTCTTCACCACCTTCCCTACCCTTCACCACCTTCCCTACTCTCCACAACCATCCCTTCTCATCATCACCTTCCCTACTCTTCACCACCTTCCTTATTATTCACCACCTTCCCTACTCTTTACCACCATCCCTACCCTTAACCTCCTTCCCTACCATGCATCACCTTCCCTACCCTTCACCTCCTTCCCTACTCTTCACCACCTTCAATACTCTTCACCACATTCCCCTCCCTTCACCACCTTTCCTGCTCTTCACCACCTTCCGTACCCTTCACCAACTTCCCTACTCTTCACCACCTTCCCTACTCTTCTCCACCTTCCCTAGTCTTTACCACCTTACCTACTCTTTACAAACATCCCTACCCTTAACCTCCTTTCCTGCCCTACATCACCTTCCCTACCCTTCACCCCCTTCCCTACCCTTCACCACCTTCCCTACTGTTCACCACCTTCCCTACTCTTCACCACCTTCCCTACCCTTCACCACCTTCTCTACTGTTCACTACCTTCCCTACTCTTCACCACCTTCCCTACTCTTCGCCACCTTCCCAACCCTTTACCAACTTCCCTACTCTACACCACCTTCCCTCTTCTCACCACCTTCCCTACTCTTCACCACCTTCCCTACTTTTCACCACCTTCCCTACTCTTCACCACCTTCCCTACCCTACCCTACCGGAGCTGGTCGGCCGAGCAGACAGCACACTGGACTTGTGATCCTGTGGTCCCGGGTTCGATCCCAGGCGCCGGCGAAAAAAGATGGGCAGAGTTTCTTTCACCCTATGTCCCTGTTACCTAGCAGTAAAATAGGTACCTGGGTGTTAGCCAGCTATCACGGGCTGCTTCCTGTGGGTGGAGGCCTGGTCGAAGACCGGGCCGCGGTGACACTAAAAAGCCCCGAAATCATCACAAGATAACCTAACTCTTCACTACCTTACCTACCCTTCACCACTCTTCCTTCCCTTCACCATAATCCCTACCCTTCACCACCTTACCCACCCTTCCCCACCTTTCCTTCCCTTCACCACCTTACCTACCCTTCAAACCTTACCTACCCTTCACCACCATCCCAACCCTTCACCACCTTTAGTTCCTTTCATCACCATCCTTACTCTTCACTACCTTCTCTACCCTTGACAACCTTCCCTACCCTTTACCACCTTTCCTTCCCTTCACCACCTTCTCTACTCTTCACCACTTTCCCTACCCTTTACCACCTTTCCTTCCCTTAACCACCTTCTCTATTCTTCACCACCTTCCCTACCCTTTACCACCTTTCCTTCCCTTCACCACCTTCCCTACTCATCATCACCTTGTATACCCTTCACCACCTTTCCTACTCTTCACTACCTTTCCTTCCCTTCACCACCTTCCCTACTCATCATCACCTTGTATACCCTTCACCACCTTTCCTACTCTTCACTACCTTTCCTTCCCTTCACCTCCTTCTCTACTCTTCACCGCCTTCCCTACTCTTTACCACCATCCCTCTCCATCACCACCTTCCGTAATCTTCACCACCTTCCCTACCTTTCAGCACCTTCCCTACTCTTCACCACCTTCCCAACCCTTCACCACCTTCCCTACTCTTCACCACCTTCCCCTCCCTTCACCCTCTTTCCCGCTCTTCACCGCCTTCCCAACCCTTCACCACCTTCCCTACTCTTCATCAACTTCCCTACCCTTCATCACCTTCCCTACTCTTCACCACCTTCTCTCTCATTCACCACCTTCCTTAGTCTTCTCCTCCTTCCCTACCCTTCACCACCTTCCCAACTCTTCACCACCTTCCCTACCCTTCACCACCTTCCCCACCTTTCACCACCTTCCCTACCCTTCATCACCTTCCCTACTCTTCACCACCTTCTCTCTCATTCACCACCTTCCTTAGTCTTCTCCTTCCCTACCCTTCACCACCTTCCCATCTCTTCACCACCTTCCCTACCCTTCACCACCTTCCCCACCTTTCACCACCTTCCCTACTTATCACCACCTTCCCTACCCTTCGCCGCCATCGCAACCCTTCACCACCTTCCCTACCCTTTACCACCTTCCCTACCCTTCACCACCTTCCCTACTCTTCCCCAATTTCCCTACCTTTCATCTTCCCAACCTTTCACCACCATCCCAACCCTTCACAACCTTCCTTACCCTGCATAACCTTCCCTACTCTTAATTACCTTCCCTACTCTTCACCACCTTTCCTACTAATCACCACCTTTCCAACCTTTCACCACCTTCCCTACTCTACACCACCTTCCCACTTCTCACCATCTTCCCTACTCTTCACCACCTTCGCTACGCTTCACCACCTTCCCTACCCTTCATCACCTTTCCTACTCCTCACCACCTTCCCTAATCTTCACCACCTTCCCTACCCTTCACCACCTTCCCTACCCTTCACCACGGTCCCTACCCATCACCATTTCCCTACTCTTCACCACCTTCCCTACCCTTCACCACCTTCCCTACCCTTCACCACCTTCCCTACTCTTCACCACCTTCTCTACTTTTCACCAACTTCCCTACCCTTCACCACCATTCATATTATTCACCACATTCCCTACCCTTCACCACCATCCCTACCCTTCACCTCCTTCCCTACTATTCACCACCTTCCCTACCCTTCACCACCATCCCTATTATTCACCAACTTCCCTACCCTTCACCACCATTCATATTATTCACCACATTCCCTTCCCTTCATCACCTTCCCAAATCTTCACCACCTTCCCTACTCTTCACCACATTCCCTTATCTTTGCCACCTTCCCTACTCTTCATCTCTGTCCTTCTCCTTCACCACCTTCCTTTCTCTTCACAACCTTCCCTCTCCTTCACAACCTTACTTTCTCTTCACCACCTTTCCTTCCCTTCACAACCTTCCCTACTCTTCACCACCTTCCCTCTCCTTCACCACCTTTCTTTCACTTCACCACCTTTCCTTCCCTACTCTTCACCACCTTCCCTCTCCTTCACCACCTTCCCTACTCTTCACCACCTTACCTACCCTTCACCACCTTACTTTCCCTTTACCTCCTTTTCTCCCCTTCACCACCTTCCATAACCACGAACACCTTTCCTTCCCTTCACCACCTTCGCTACTCTTCACCACCTTCCCAACCCTTCACCATCTTTCCTTCCCTGCACCACCTTCCATACCCTTGACCACCTTCCATACCCTTCACCACCATCCCTACTCTTCACCATCTTCCCTACCCTTCATCACCTTTCCTGCTCTTCACCACCTTCCCAACCATTCACAACCTTCCCTACTCCTTATCAACGTCCCTACTCTTCACCACCTTCCCTATTCTTCACCACCTTCCCTACTCTTCACCACCTTCCCTACACTTCACCACCTTCCCTACTCCTCATCAACTTCCATACTCTTCACCACCTTCCCTATTCTTCACCACCTTCCCTACTCTTCACCACCTTCCCTACACTTCATCACCTTCCCTACTCCTCATCAACTTCCATACTCTTCACCACCTTCCCTATTCTTCACCACCTTCCCTACTCTTCACCACCTTCCCTACCCTTCTCCACCTTCTTTACCCTTCATAACCCTCCCTACTCTTAATTGCCTTCCCTACTATTCACCTCCTTCCAAACCCTTCACCACTTTGCCTACCCTTCACACCTTCCCTTCTCTTCACCACCTTCCCTACCCTTCATCACCTTCCCTACTCTTCACCACCGTCTCTCTCATTCACCACCTTCCCAACTCTTCACCACCTTCCCTATCCTTCACCACCTTCCCTACCCTTCACCACCTTCCCTACCCTTCATCACCTTCCCTGTCCTTCACCACCTTCCCTGCTCTACACCACCTTCTCTGCTCTTCACCACTTTCCCTACCCTTCGCCCCCTTCACCACCTTCCCTACCCTTACCCTCCGACTCTATTATTCACCACCTTCCCTCCACTTAACTACCTTCCCTACCCTTCACTACCTTCCCTAATCTTTACCACCTTCCCTACCCTTCAACAATTTCCCTACTCTTCACCACCTTACTTACTCTTCACCACCTTCCCTGCCCTTCACAACCTTCCCAACCCTACACCACCTTCCCTACCATCAACACCTTTTCTTCTCTTTACCACCTTCCTTACTCTTTACCACTTTCCCAACCCTTTACCCCCTCCCCTATTATTCACCACCTTCTCTACCCTTCATCACCTTCCCTACTCTTCACCACCATCCCTACCCTTCACCACCTTCCCCACTCTTCACCACCTTCCCCTCCCTTCACCACCTTTCCTACTCTTCACCACCTTCCCTAACCTTAACCACCTTCCCTACTCTTCACCAACATCCCTGCTCTTCACCTTGTTCCCTACTCTTCACCACCTTCCCTGCTCTTCACCACCTTCCCTACCCTTCACCACCTTACCCACTCTTCACAACCTTCCCTACTCATCACCACCTTCCCTACTCTTCACCACCTTCCCAACTCTTTACTACCTTCTCTACTCTTCACCACCTTCCCTACTCTTCACCACCTTCCCTTCTCTTCATCACGTTCCCTACCCTTCATCACCTTCCCTACTCTTCACCACCTTCTCTCTCATTCACCATCTTCCCTAATCTGCACCTCCTTTCTTACCCTTCACCTCCTTACCCACTCTTCACCACCATCCCAACCCTTCAACATCTTCCCTACCCTTTACCACCTTCCCGACGTTTAACCACCTTACCTACTCTATATTACCTTCCCTACCCTTCAACACCTTCCCTAATCCTTACAACCTTCCCTACCCTTCACTAACTTCCCTACTCGTCATTACCTTCACTACACTTCACCACCTTCTAAACCCTTAACCACCTACTCTTCACCTCCTTCCCTACCCTTCACCATCTTCCCTACTATTCACCACATTCCCTACCCTTCACCTTCCCAACTATTCACCACCGTCCCTACCCTTCACCACGATCCTTACCATTCACCACGTTCCCTTCCGTTTACCACCTTCCTTTCCCTTCACCACCTTCCAAACTCTTCACCACTTTCCCTACCCTTCACCACCTTCCAAACCCTTCACCACCTTCCCTACCTTTCACCACCCTCCCTTCTCTTCACCACCTTTTTACCCTTCTTCACCTTCCTTACTCTTCACCACCTTCCCTAATCTTCAACACCTTCCCTACCCTTCATCACCTTCCCAACACTTCACTACCTTCCCTACCCTTCATCAGCTTCCCTACCCTTCACCACCTTCCCTACTTATCACAACCTTCCCTACCCTTCACCACCATCTCATACTTTCACCACCTTCGCTAATCTTCACCACCTTCTCTACCCTTCAGCACCTTCCCTTCTCTTCACCACCTTCCCTACCCTTCACCACCTTTCCTTCTCTTCACAACCTTCCTTACTCCTCACCACCTTACCTACCCTTCACCACCTTCTGTACCCTTCACCACCTTCCCTACCCTTTACCACCTTTCCTGCCCTTTACCACCTTCTCTACTCTTCACCACCTACCCTACTCTTCGCAAGCTTCTCTACCCTTCACCACTTTCCTTACTCTTCACCACCTTTCCTTCTCTTCACAACCTTCTTTTCTCCTCACCACCTTTCCTTCCCTTCACCAACTTCCCTATTCTTCACCACCTTCCCTCTCCTTCACCACCTTCCCTACTCTTCACCGCCTTCCCTACTCTTCACCACCTTTCCTTCCCTTCACCACCTTCCCTCTCCTTCACCACCATACCTACTCTTCACCACCTTTCCTTCCCTTCACCACCTTCCATGCTCTCGACCACCTTTCTTTCCCTTGGCAACTTATCCTACTCTTCACCACCTTTCTTACCTTTCACCACCTTTCCTTCCCTTCACCACCTTCCCTAACCTTCACCACCTTACCTACTTTTCACCATCGTACCTTCCCTTCACCCCCCTTCATTACCCTTCACCACCTTCCCTACTCTTCTCCACGTTCCCTACCCTTCTGTGAGATTTTTCTCTACGCCTACCTCCCTTAAGAGGTGGACTACAAGTTTAAAGTCTGCTCACGGCAGTTAAGCATGAGTCCAGTAGAAAAAGGAAAAGCGGGAGCAAACCGCCAGGCTTCCACCACCAAGGGTGAAAACCTGTCCACAATTGGCCGCTGGCTCCTTCTAGTTAAACAGGACGTTAAAACTAATAAAGGGTAACCGACGGGTTCTCACAATCAAATATTTATATTTGAAGTGGCGCTATGAATTGGAATTCGAATTCCCAAGAACAGCCGCCTTATCAAGATCACATCAACATTTAATGATATTATGCAGAAATATAGTGGAATAATATGGTTGAAGGGTTGACATCAAAGACTGTTTTCTATAACATAACAATTTATTAATAACAAGAGACTGACTACTACATTACCGAGTTTACGTTACGTTAATGTCAATCCAGTGGCACGATAACAAACAGCTAAATAGCAACCCTTGCTGTGAGGCTGCATACTGAACTAACCTGAACACAGGTGTGCCCACTGATGACGCAATATTGCAAATCAAAGAAAAATATCACAGACTAAGTTACACCACAGCGAATGGTTACGTTATTGTACATCAAGTGGCATTTGCAACACAGCTATTCAACAGCCCCTCGAGAAGTGACAGCAGGCTCCATCTTGCTGACACTTCGGGCTGATAACATGAACTAACTGAACAAATGAAGGATCCACTGAAACAAAGACACAAGCAGGCAATCAATAGTGTCACGGTTCCCCTGACAGCTACTATAATCACAAGCTTAGGGATCCTCCCGCCCCCCAGGAGAGACCCACGTAACTAGGCGGAAGTCTAACAGTGACTCCCCCCTATCACAACCCCGTGTGAACACTCTTTGCAACTCCCACTAAGAAGTTGCCCTGTTGTAACCCGATACACCGACAGGCAAGGCGGGAATTCTGGGACACAGCTCCACAGATCCCTAGTATGACTCTACTCTCGTCACCAGACGACAACCAAAAGAAATTGCCTGAAGTGATTAATTACGTTAATTGACTGATCGCAGCAGTCAGCAACAAAGTACCACGGTAATCACAAACAATTGTCTCCCACTAGACAACAACATGATGATACTCTACGTTAATCATTAACACTTGTCTCTCTCTTGTTAACAATAACTCAACATATTACAACACACTTGACTCCTTGCAAGTATTCAGTGAGTAATTCTCAATTAAGGTCAAACGGACCACTAATTACATCCCCATTGAGTTACGTTAACTAAGCCTACCCTAACTTGGTAGCTTCTCCACAGTCTGTGTCAAAAAATTACTAGTGAGTGTTAATTACCCTAATTAACCCACTAATTACTGAGCCATTAATTAACTGTCACCAGGACCGATAATTAACCATCCATAAATACGTCTCACTCCGCACTGCCTAAGCAGGTCTCATCAAACACTGTGAATTCACGGGAAAGGAGTTAATTACCCTAATTAACAAGATGTGCCAATAATCCACTGTCCTCAGACAGGATATGATTAATACAACGATTTATGCTAGCTCCATGACCTCGCTTTACCGAGTCACCGGAGCTCTCCAATGCTAATTACTCCACTAATTAACATGAACCACTAATGCTATACCCCTGAAAGGTAATTAGTCTCGAGCATATTACGTTAACACAAATACTGACAGACTCTGACAGAACCTCTCCCACTACGTGAATTCATGATGAGAAGGCTAATTACATAATTAGCTAGAGTGGTCAATTAACTGTCACATGGACAATTAATTGCTCCCGAGACGTATCTCATTATAGCTCAACACTGTTCCCTTAACAGCCCCCACTCACTCCCCAATACTAAGTGTGCACCCCTTATCCAGTTAATTACCCCTTAATTAACTCACTGAATCCTTAAGTCCTCAACATAACTTAAAGAACAAAGTAACCCCAGCGTTACATAGGTCACACTATAATGGCATGCGACAACATATCAGCACTGCCCACATATAGTTGCAGCTACTGCAACTCGCTAATTACTGTGCCCACACAATAAAACACACGGTTGTGCAACACACACAAGTATACTAATATTACTGCCCCTCCTCTTCTTTTACTTGCACCCGATTGCAAAGGAATACTGTGAACACACACATACTTCAGCCAGGCAATTAACCCATCAATTGCCTGCTCTCATTAAGTACTGAAAATTCCCCTGAATAATCCTAGAGGTCCCTTACCCTCAACACAGTTCCTGGGGCAATAATATTGTATACTGATAACAACACTGCACAAACCTGCAACATAATGATGCCGTCAGCATACCCCACATGCTAATGACATCATTAGGCACTCGGTCAGCAATCACCTCTACTGACTACCACACAATCACAGTACATAGACATGCAAATAAACACATAGAAATGGCCTTCACATACTCTCTGAAAATTATATCACCAAGTAATATGTACTAATTACACAGACTTCAGGGGTCCTCACTGACACTCCTGACTACCTCTAATGATTATAATTTTACCGTACTCTATGGCATTAATCCAGCCTGAACGATTATATAGAATCGACAGGCTGGATCACTTATAAGGTAAATCTCTACACTGACTGGTCACATCCTCTAGTCAGTCTACCAACATACTACCATACAGCGTGGTCCCGTGTATAATCTCTATCTCCAGGTACCCCCCTACCCGACATCTGGATTCCACTGACAGCTGCCCCCCAGCTGTTTTTTTTTCCTGGCCTGGCGAGGCTCTGAGATAACTCTTACCGGGAACATCCACCGGTACTCATCACACTGTAATAGTACTCATTTCTACTCATTTCTACTGCCTTATTTTTTCTCATTCCCAAAACTGACTACCACACTTAGCTTTTAGCTGACACACTTAGCTGGCTTGCTCCTCATGCGTCGACAAGATGTGGCCCTAGGCTGTCCCGGGAAAGTGGCCAAGGCATGTGGCCAAGGCAGGTGGCCACAGCGCCCCTCCCGAGCTGAGAGAGGGGGGTTGGGTGGCCTGGGGTGGCCGGCTCGCGGGTGGCCTGGGTGGGTGGCCTGGGGTGGTCGGCGCGCGGGCAGGCGCGGGTGGCCACGGGTGGCCGCGGGCTGGCAGGCTGCCGCCCACAGGAGTACCCATGCGGCTGGGGAATCTCCACCCCATCACTCTAGAACCATGCCTTTGTTCTACACTGGGGTGACAATGGTTGGTGGCGTCCCCAGGCGGCGTCCCCATACTGACGCAGCCTGGCGGAATGCAGAGTCCAACATGGGCCTGCAATCACACATACACGTACACTGGCCAACATCAATTGTCCATTGCCACTAGACAGGATGCTCAGACCCGAGGGATGAGGGATCAATCTGATACTCCACGAGGCTTCTGCCAGCCTGCCTCATGCGTTCACACAGTCAACTGTCCCTTAGCTTTTTACTGTTTCTACCGTAAATCCCTGGCCCCAATTCACTTAATTAGGCCTTGAGACAACCCCTGATGGCAGGAGTGCCACCAATCGAGTAATTTGGACGACAGAAGCGATTAACAGGGGGTGGAGGCGGCAAGCGTGCCGCCCCACCCAAACACCTCTTCCTTCCCTGGCCGCCCAATTCAAACTCCCCTTTCGCGGGCTCAGGGTACAACAGATACCCATACCTACTCCCTACAATCCCTAGACCAATCAGCTTGGAGCCGGCACAGCCCCTCGTGCCGCCCCCAATCAGAATTCTTCGCGCCAAAACTAGGCTTGGACCACACGTGCCCCAAACCAATCACCTCTCTCTGTCACCCTCGGCGTCTTGTGACGTCACAAGGAGGAGGAGGCCTAAGGAGTGGCGTGATGTCTCCCATGTGGGGGGGGGGGGTGAGGCAGCGCTCCCCCACTCTTCCCCCCCCCCCCACCTCTAACGGTTTTAGACAAGTATCCTCTCACACTCACTCTCAACTCACTCAAGAACTATTACTTGAGAGTAGTTAGAAGTCTGTGATTGCTCTGTAGAGAGAATTACAGAGATTTTCCTGTTTCTGTGAAATAGGATGTGAGTTGAGAGTGAGTGTGAGAGGATACTTGTCTAAAACCGTTAGAGGTGGGGGGGGGGGGGGAAGAGTGGGGGAGCGCTGCCTCACCCCCCCCCCCCCCACATGGGAGACATCACGCCACTCCTTAGGCCTCCTCCTCCTTGTGACGTCACAAGACGCCGAGGGTGACGGAGAGAGGTGATTGGTTTGGGGCACGTGTGGTCCAAGCCTAGTTTTGGCGCGAAGAACTCTGATTGGGGGCGGCACGAGGGGCTGTGCCGGCTCCAAGCTGATTGGTCTAGGGATTGTAGGGAGTAGGTATGGGTATCTGTTGTACCCTGAGCCCGCGGAAGGGAAGTTTGAATTGGGCGGCCAGGGAAGGAAGAGGTGTTTGGGTGGGGCGGCACGCTTGCCGCCTCCACCCCCTGTTAATCGCTTCTGTCGTCCAAATTACTCGATTGGTGGCACTCCTGCCATCAGGGGTTGTCTCAAGGCCTAATTAAGTGAATTGGGGCCAGGGATTTACGGTAGAAACAGTAAAAAGCTAAGGGACAGTTGACTGTGTGAACGCATGAGGCAGGCTGGCAGAAGCCTCGTGGAGTATCAGATTGATCCCTCATCCCTCGGGTCTGAGCATCCTGTCTAGTGGCAATGGACAATTGATGTTGGCCAGTGTACGTGTATGTGTGATTGCAGGCCCATGTTGGACTCTGCATTCCGCCAGGCTGCGTCAGTATGGGGACGCCGCCTGGGGACGCCACCAACCATTGTCACCCCAGTGTAGAACAAAGGCATGGTTCTAGAGTGATGGGGTGGAGATTCCCCAGCCGCATGGGTACTCCTGTGGGCGGCAGCCTGCCAGCCCGCGGCCACCCGTGGCCACCCGCGCCTGCCCGCGCGCCGGCCACCCCAGGCCACCCACCCAGGCCACCCGCGAGCCGGCCACCCCAGGCCACCCAACCCCCCTCTCTCAGCTCGGGAGGGGCGCTGTGGCCACCTGCCTTGGCCACATGCCTTGGCCACTTTCCCGGGACAGCCTAGGGCCACATCTTGTCGACGCATGAGGAGCAAGCCAGCTAAGTGTGTCAGCTAAAAGCTAAGTGTGGTAGTCAGTTTTGGGAATGAGAAAAAATAAGGCAGTAGAAATGAGTAGAAATGAGTACTATTACAGTGTGATGAGTACCGGTGGATGTTCCCGGTACCTACTCTTCACCACCTTCCCTACTCTTCACCACCTTCCCAACCCTTCACCACCTTACCCAGTCTTCACTACCTTCCCTACTCTTCACCACCTTCCCTACTCTTCACCACCTTCCCAACCCTTCACCACCTTACCCAGTCTTCACTATCTTCCCTACTCTTCACCACCTTCCCTACTCTTCACCACCTTCCCTACTCTTCACCACCTTCCCTTCTCTTCACCACCTTCCCTACCCTTCATCACCTTCCCAACTCTTCACCACCTTCTCTCTCATTCACCACCTTCCCTAATCTTCACCACCATCCCAACCCTTCACCACCTTCCTTACACTTCACAACCTTCCCTACTCCTAATTACCTTCCCTACTCCTCAACACGTTCCCTTCCCTTCACCACCTTCCTTACTCTTCACCACCTTCCATCTCCTTCATCACCTTCCTTACCATTTACCACCTTCCCTTCACTTAACTACCTTCCCTACCCTTCACCACCTTTCCTACTCTTCATCACCTTCCCTACTCTTCACCACCTTCCCTACCCTTCACCACCTTACCCAGTCTTCACCACCTTCCCTACTCTTCACCACCTTCCCTACTCTTCACCACCTTCCCAACCCTCTACCACCTTCCCTACTCTACACCACCTTTACTCTTCTTACCACCTTCCCTACTCTTCACCACCTTCCCTACTCTTCACCACATTCCCTTCTCTTCACCACCTTCCCTACCCTTCACCACCTTCCCTACCCTTCACCCCCTTCCCCACCCTTCACTACCTTCCCTACCCTTTACCACCTTCCGTACCCTTCACCACCGTTCCTACTTTTCACCACCTTCCCTACTCTTCACCACCTTCCCTTCCCTTCACCACCTTCCCTACCCTTCACCAACTTCCCTACCTTTCACCACAAACCCTTCCCTTCACCTTCCCAACCCTTCATCACCTTCCACACCCTTCACCACCTTCCTTACCCTTCATAACCTTCGATAATCTTAATTACCTTCTCTACTCTTCACCACCTTCCTTACCCTTCACTACCTTCCCTACACTTCACCACCATCCGTGCTTATCACAACCTTCCCTACCCTTCACTACCATCCCAACCCTTCACCACCTTCCCTACCCTTCACAACCTTACCCACCCTTCACCACCTTTCCTTCCTTTAGTTCCCTTCACCACCTTTAGTTGCCTTCACCACCTTCTCTACTCTTCACCACCTTCTCTACCCTTCACCACCTTCCTTACCCTATACCATCTTTCCTTCTTTTCACCACCTTCTTTACTCTTCACTTTCCTTACTCTTCACCAGCTTCTCTACCCTTCACCACCTTCCTTTCTCTTCACGATCTTTCCTTCCATTCACCACCTTCCCTTCTCTTCAGTACCTTCCCTCTCCTTCACCACCTTCGTTTCTTTTCACCACCTTTCCTTCCCTCCACCAACTTCCCTTCTCTTCACCACCTTCCCTCTCCTTCACCACTTTCCCTACTCTTCACCACCTTTCCCTACTCTTCACCATCTTTCCTTCCCTTCACCACCTTCCATACCCTTGAGCACATTTCTTTCCCTTCACCACTTATCCTACTCTTCACCATCTTACCTTCCATTCACCACCTTCCCTACCCTTCACCACCTTTCCTACTCTTCACCACCTTCCCTACCCTTCACCACCTTCCCTACTCCTCACCACATTCCCTACCCTTCACCACCTTCCATTCTCTTCACCACCTTCCCTAATCTTTAACACCTTCCCTACCCTTCACCAACTTCCCTACTCTTCACCACCTTCCCTACCCTTCACCACTTTCCCTACTCCTCACCTCATTTCCTACCTTTCAACATCTTCCCAAATCTTTACCAACTTCCCTACCCTTCACCACCTTCCCTACTCTCCACAACCATCCCTTCTCATCATCACCTTCCCTACTCTTCACCACCTTCCTTTTTATTCACCACCTTCCCTACTCTTTACCACCATCCCTACCCTTAACCTTCTTCCCTACCATACATCACCTTTCCTACCCTTCACCTCGTTCCCTACTCTTCACCACCTTCAATACTCTTCAACACATGCACCTCCCTTCACCACTTTTCCTGCTCTTCACCACCTTCCCTTCCCTTCACCAACTTTCCTACTCTTCACCAACTTCCATACTCTTCACCACCTTCCCTACTCTTCACCACCTTCCCAACCCTTCACCACCCTCCCTACTATCACCACCTTCCCTACTCTTCACTACCTTCCCAACTCTTCACCCCCTTCCCTATTATTCACCACCTTCCCTACCCTTCACCACCTTACCTACTCTTCACAAACATCCCTACCCTTAACCTCATTCCCTACCCTACATCACCTTCCCTACCCTTCACCCCCTTCCCTACCCTTCATCACCTTCCTTACTCTTCACCACCTTCCCTACTCTTCACCACCTTCCCCTCCCTTCACCACCTTTCCTGTTCTTCACCACCTTTCCTACTCCTCATCACTTTCCCTTCTCTACACCACCTTCCCTCTTCTCACCACCTTCCCTACTCTTCACCACCTTCCCTACTTTTCACCACCTTCCCTATTCTTCACCACCTACCCTACCCTACGCTACCGGAGCTGGTCGGCCGAGCGGTCAGCACACTGGAATTGTGATCCTGTGTCCCGGGTTCGATCCCAGGCGCCGGCGAAAAAAGATGGGCAGAGTTTCTTTCACCTTATGCCCCTGTTACCTAGCAGTAAAATAGGTACCTGGGTGTTAGCCAGCTGTCACGGGCTGCTTCCTGTGGGTGGAGGCCTGGTCGAAGACCGGGCCGCGGGGACACTAAAAAGCCCAAAAATCATCTCAAGATAACCTCAAGATAACCTAACTCTTCACTACCTTACCTACCCTTCACCACCTTTCCTTCCCTTAACCATAATCCCTACCCTTCACCACCTTACCCACCCTTCCACACCATTCCTTCCCTTCACCACCTTCCTTACCCCTCACCACCTTAGTTACCCTTCAATCCTTACCTACCCTTCACCACTATCCCAACCCTTCACCACCCTTAGTTCCTTTCATCACCAGCATTACTCTTCACCACCTTCTGTACCCTTGACCACCTTCCCTACCCTTTACCACCTTTCCTTCCCTTCACCACCTTCTCTACTCTTCACCACTTTCCCTACCCTTTACCACCTTTCATTCCCTTAACCACCTTCTCTACCCTTCACCACCTTCCCTACCCTTTACCACCTTTACTTCCATTCACCACCTTCCCTACTCTTCATCACCTTGTATACCCTTCACCACCTTTCCTAGTCTTCACTACCTTTCCTTCCCTTCACCACATTCCCTACTCTTCACCACTTTCCCTCTCCTTCATCACCTTCCCTACCTTTTACCACCATTCCTTCCCATCACCTCCTTCTCTACTCTTCACCGCTTTCCCTACTCTTCACCACCTTCCCTCTCCATCACCACCTACCGTAATCTTCACCACCTTCCCTACCCTTCAGCACCTTACCTACTCTTCACCACCTTCCCTACCCTTCACCACCTTCCCTACCCATCACCACCTTCCCAACTCTTCACCACCTTCCCTATTCTTTACACCTTCCCCTCCCTTCACCACTTTTCCTGCTCTACACCACCTTCCCTCTCCATCACCACCTACCGTAATCTTCACCACCTTCCCTTCCCTTCATCACCTTCCCTACTCTTCACCACCTTCCCTACTCTTCACCACCTTCTCTCTCATTCACCACCTTCCTTAGTCTTCTCCTCCTTCCCTACCCTTCACCACCTTTCCAACTCTTCACCACCTTCCCTACCCTTCACCACCTTCCCCACCTTACACCACCTTCCCTACTTATCACCACCTTCCCTACCCTTCGCCGCCATCCCAACCCTTTACCACCTTCCCTACCCTTTACCACCTTCCCTACTTTTCACTTACTTCCCCACTCTTCACCACCTTCCCTACCTTTCCCCACCTTCCCTACCCTTCACCACCTTCCCTACTCATCCCTAATTTCCCTACCTATCATCTTCCCAACCTTTCACCACCATCCCAACCCTTCTCAACCTTCCTTACCCTGCATAACCTTCCCTACTCTTAATTACCTTCCCTACTCTTCACATCCTTCTCTACTAATCACCACCTTCCCAACCTTTCACCACCTTCCCTACTCTACACCACCTTCCCACTTCTCACCATCTTCCCTACTCTTCACCACCTTCCCTACTCTTCACCATTTTCCCTACCCGTCAACACCTTCCCTACTAATCACCACTTTCCCTAATCTTCACCACCTTCCCTACCCTTCACCACCTTCCCTACCCTTCACCACGTTCCCTACACATCACCATTTCCCTACACTTCACCACCTTCCCTACTCTTCACCACCTTCTCTACTTTTCACCAACTTCCCTACCCTTCACCACCATTCATATTATTCACCACATTCCCTACCCTTCACCACCATCCCTACCCTTCACCTCCTTCCCTACTATTCACCACCTTCCCTACCCTTCACCACCATCCCTATTATTCACCAATTTCCCTACCCTTTACCACCATCCCTACTGTTCACCACGTTCCCCTCTCTTTACCACCTTCCCTTCCCTTCATCACCTTCCCAACTCTTCACCACCTTTCTTTCTCTTCACCACCTTTCCTTCCCTTCACCACCTTCCCTACTTTTCACCACCTTCCCTCTCCTTCACCACCTTACTTTCTCTTCACCACCTTTCCTTCCCTTCACAACCTTCCCTACTCTTCACCACCTTCCCTCTCCTTCACCACCTTTCTTTCACTTCACCACCTTTCCTTCCCTTTACCACCTTCCCTACTCTTCACCACCTTCCCTCTCCTTCACCACCTTCCCTACTCTTCACCACCTTACCTACCCTTCACCACCTTACTTTCCCTTTACCTCTTTTTCTACCCTTCACCACCTCCCCTAACCACGAACACCTTTCCTTCCCTTCACCACCTTCGCTACTCTTCACCACCTTCCCTACCCTTCACCATCTTTCCTTCCCTGCACCACCTTCCATACCCTCGACCACCTTCCATACCCTTCATCACCTTCCCTACTCTTCACCATCTTCCCTACCCTTCACCACCTTTCCTGCTCTTCACCACCTTCCCAACCATTCACAACCTTCCCTACTCCTCATCAACTTCCCTACTCTTCACCACCTTCCCTATTCTTCACCACCTTCCCTACTCTTCACCACCTTCCCTACACTTCACCACCTTCAATACTCCTCATCAACTTCCCTACTCTTCACCACCTTCCCTATTCTTCACCACCTTCCCTACTCTTCACCACCTTCCCTACACTTCACCACCTTCCCTACCCTTCACCACCTTCTTTACCCTTCATAACCTTCCCTACTCTTAATTACCTTCCCTACTATTCACCACCTTTCCAACTATTCACCACCTTCCAAACCCTTCACCACTTTGCCTACCCTTCACCACTTTGCCTACCCTTCACACCTTCCCTTCTCTTCACCACCTTCCCTACCCTTCATCACCTTCCCTACTCTTCACCACCTTCTCTCTCATTCACCACCTTCCCAACTCTTCACCACCTTCCCTATCCTTCACCACCTTCCCTACCCTTCACCACCTTCCCTACCCTTCATCACGTTCCCTGCCCTTCACCACCTTCCCTGCTCTACACCACCTTCTCTGCTCTTCACCACTTTCCCTACCCTTCGCCACCTTCACCACCTTCCCTACCCTTACCCTCCTTCTCTATTATTCACCACCTACCCTCCACTTAACTACCTTCCCTACCCTTCAACAATTTCCCTACTCTTCACCACCTTACTTACTCTTCACCACCTTCCCTGCCCTTCACAACCTTCCCAACCCTACACCACCTTCCCTACCATCAACACCTTTTCTACTCTTTACCACCTTCCTTACTCTTTACCACTTTCCCAACCCTTCACCCTCTCCCCTATTATTCACCACCTTCTCTACCCTTCATCACTTTCCCTACTCTTCACCACCTTCCCCTCCCTTCACCACCTTTCCTAGTCTTCACCACCTTCACTACCCTTAACCACCTTCCCTACTCTTCACCAACATCCCTGATCTTCACCTTGTTCCCTACTCTTCACCACCTTCCCTGCTCTTCACCACCTTCCCTACCCTTCACCACCTTACCCACTCTTTACCACCTTCCCTACTCATCACCACCTTCCCTACTCTTCACCACCTTCCCAACTCTTTACCTCCTTCCCTACTCTAAACCTTCCCTCTTCTTACCACCTTCCCTACTCTTCACCACCTTCTCTACTCTTCACCACCTTCCCTACTCTTCACCACCTTCCCTTCTCTTCATCACCTTCCCTACCCTTCATCACCTTCCCTACTCTTCACCACCTTCTCTCTCATTCATCATCTTCCCTAATCTGCACCTCCTTCCTTACCCTTCACCTCCATACCCACTCTTCACCACCATCCCAACCCTTCAACATCTTCCCTACCCTTTACCACCTTCCCGACGTTTAACCACCTTACCTACTCTATATTACCTTCCCTACCCTTCAACACCTTCCCTAATCCTTACAACCTTCCCTACCCTTCACTAACTTCCCTACTCGTCATTACCTTCACTACACTTCACCACCTTCTAAACCCTTAACCACCTACTCTTCACCTCCTTCCCTACCCTTCACCATCTTCCCTACTATTCACCACATTCCCTACCCTTCACCTTCCCAACTATTCACCACCGTCCCTACCCTTCATCACGATCCTTACCCTTCACCTCGTTCCCTTCCGTTTACCACCTTCCTTTCCCTTCACCACCTTCCAAACTCTTCACCACTTTCCCTACCCTTCACCACCTTCCAAACCCTTCACCACCTTCCCTACCCTTCACCACCCTCCCTTCTCTTCACCACCTTTATACCCTTCATCACCTTCCTTACTCTTCACCACCTTCCCGAATCTTCAACACCTTCCCTACCCTTCATCACCTTCCCAACACTTCACTACATTCCCTACCCTTCATCAGCTTCCCTACCCTTCACCACCTTCCCTACTTATCACAACCTTCCCTACCCTTCACCACCATCTCATACTTTCACCACCTTCGCTAATCTTCACCACCTTCTCTACCCTTCAGCACCTTCCCTACTCTTCACCACCTTCCCTACCCTTCACCACCTTTCCTTCTCTTCACAACCTTCCTTACTCCTCACCTCCTTACCTACCCTTCACCACCTTCTCTGCCCTTCACCACCTTCCCTACCCTTTACCACCTTTCCTTCCCTTTACCACCTTCTCTACTCTTCACCACCTACCCAACTCTTCGCAAGCTTCTCTACCCTTCACCACTTTCCTTACTCTTCACCACCTTTCCTTCTCTTCGCAACCTTCTTTTCTCCTCACCACCTTTCCTTCCCTTCACCAACTTCCCAATTCTTCACCACCTTCCCTCTCCTTCACCACCTTCCCTACTCTTCACCGCCTTCCCTTCTCTTCACCACCTTTCCTTCCCTTCACCACCTTCCCTCTCCTTCACCACCATACCTACTCTTCACCACCTTTCCTTCCCTTCACCACCTTCCATGCCCTCCACCACCTTTCTTTCCCTTGACAACCTATCCTACTCTTAACCACCTTACTTACCTTTCACCACCTTTCCTTCCCTTCACCACCTTCCCTACCCTTCACCTCCTTACCTACTTTTCACCATCTTACCTTCCCTTCACCCCCTTCATTACCCTTCACCACCTCCCCTACTCTTCTCCACGTTCCCTACCCTTCACCACCTTCCCTACTCTTCACCACATTCCCTACCCTTCACCTCCTTCCCAACTCTTCACCAACTTCCCTACTCTTCACCACCTTCCCTAATCTTTATCACCTTCCCTACCTTTCAACACCTTCCCAAATCTTTACCACCTTCCCTACCCTTCACCACCTTCCCTACTCTTCACCACCGTCCCTACCCATCATCACTTTCCCTACCCTTCACCACCTTCCCTAATCTTTACTTCTTCCCTACCCTTCACCAATTTCTCTACTCTTCACTACCTTACTTACCCTTCACCATCTTTCCTTCCCTTCCCTACCTTCCCTACTCTTCACCACCTTCCATCTCCTTCATCACCTTCCTTACCCTTTACCACCTTCCCTCCACTTTAGTACCTTCCCTACCCTTCACCACCTTTCCTACTCTTCACCACCTTCCCTACCCTTAACCACCTTCCCTACTCTTCACCAACATCCTACTCTTCACCTTCTTCCCTACTCTTCACCACCTTCCCTACTCTTCACAACCTTCCCAACCCTTCACCACCTTACCCAGTCTTCACCACCTTCCCTACTCTTCACCACCTTCCCTACTCTTCACCACCATCCCACCCCTCTACCACCTTCCCTACTCTACACCACCTTTACTCTTCTTACCACCTTCCCTACTCTTCACCACCTTCCCTACTCTTCACCACCTTCCCTTCTCTTCACCACCTTCCCTACCCTTCATCACCTTCCCAACTCTTCACCACCTTCTCTCTCATTCACCACCTTCCCTAATCTTCACCACCTTCCCTACTTTTCACCACCTGCCCTACCCTTCACCACCATCCCAACCTTTCACCACCTTCCATACCCTTCCCCACCTTCCCTGCTCATCACCACCTTCGCTACACTTTCCCACTTTCCCTGCCCATCATCTTCCCAACCTTTCACCACCATCCCAACCATTCACCACCTTCCTTACACTTCACAACCTTCCCTACTCCTAATTACCTTCCCTACCCTTCACCACCTTCCAAACCCTTCACCACCTTCCCTACCCTTCACCACCCTCCCTTCTCTTCACCACCTTTATACCCTTCATCACCTTCCTTACTCTTCACCACATTCCCTAATCTTCAACACCTTCCCTACCCTTCATCACCTTCCCAACAATTCACTACCTTCACTACCCTTCATCAGCTTCCCTACCCTTCACCACCTTCCCTACTTATCACAACCTTCCCTACCCTTCACCACCATCTCATACTTTCACCACCTTCGCTAATCTTCACCACCTTCTCTACCCTTCAGCACCTTCCCTACCCTTTACCACCTTTCCTTTCCTTTACCACCTTCTCTACTCTTCACCACCTACCCTACTCTTCGCAAGCTTCTCTACCCTTCACCACTTTCCTTACTCTTCACCACCTTTCCTTCTCTTCACAACCTTCTTTTCTCCTCACCACCTTTCCTTCCCTTCACTAACTTCCATATTCTTCACCACCTTCCCTCTCCTTCACCACCTTCCCTACTCTTCACCGCCTTCCCTACTCTTCACCACCTTTCCTTCCCTTCACCACCTTCCATGCCCTCCACCACCTTCCTTTCCTTTGACAACCTATCCTACTCTTCACCACCTTACTTACCTTTCACAACCTTTCCTTCCCTTCACCACCTTCCCTACCCTTCACCACCTTACCTACTTTTCACCATCTTACCTTCCCTTCACCCCCTTCATTACCCTTCACCACCTCCTCTACTCTTCTCCACGTTCCCTACCCTTCACCACCTTCCCTACTCTTCACCACATTCCCTACCCTTCACCTCCTTCCCAACTCTTCACCAACTTCCCAACTCTTCACCACCTTCCCTAATCTTTATCACCTTCCCTACCCTTCACCACCTTCCCTACTCTTCACCACCGTCCCTACTCATCATCACTTTCCCTACCCTTCACCACCTTCCCTAATCTTTACTTCTTCCTTACCCTTCACCAACTTCTCTACTCTTCACTACCTTACTTACCCTTCACCATCTTTCCTACCCTTCCCTACCTTCCCTACTCTTCACCACCTTCCATCTCCTTCAACACCATCCTTACCCTTTACCACCTTCCCTCCACTTAACTACCTTCCCTACCCTTCACCACCTTTCCTACTCTTCACCACCTTCCCTACCCTTAACCACCTTCCCTACTCTTCACCAACATCCTACTCTTCACCTTCTTCCCTACTCTTCACCACCTTCCCTACTCTTCACCACCTTCCCAACCCTTCACCACCTTACCCAGTCTTCACCACCTTCCCTACTCTTCACCACCTTCCCTACTCTTCACCACCATCCCAACCTTCTACCACCTTCCCTACTCTACACCACCTTTACTCTTCTTACCACCTTCCCTACTCTTCACCACCTTCCCTACTCTTCACCACCTTCCCTTCTCTTCACCACCTTCCCTACCCTTCATCACCTTCCCAACTCTTCACCACCTTCCCTTCTCTTCACCACATTCCCTACCCTTCACCTTCCCAACTATTCACCACCGTCCCTACCCTTCATCACGATCCTTACCCTTCACCACGTTCCCTTCCGTTTACCACCTTCCTTTCCCTTCACCACCTTCCAAACTCTTCACCACTTTCCCTACCCTTCACCACCTTTCAAACCCTTCACCACCTTCCCTACCCTTCACCACACTCCCTTCTCTTCACCACCTTTATACCCTTCATCACCTTCCTTACTCTTCACCACCTTCCCTAATCTTCAACACCTTCCCTACCCTTCATCACCTTCCCAACACTTCACTACCTTCCCTACCCTTCATCAGCTTCCCTACCCTTCACCACCTTCCCTACTTATCACAACCTTCCCTACCATTCACCACCATCTCATACTTTCACCACCTTCGCTAATCTTCACCACCTTCTCTACCCTTCAGCACCTTCCCTACTCTTCACCACCTTCCCTAACCTTCACCACCTTTCCTTCTCTTCACAACCTTCCTTACTCCTCACCACCTTACCTACCCTTCACCACCTTCTCTACCCTTCACCACCTTCCCTACCCTTTACCACCTTTCCTTCCCTTTACCACCTTCTCTACTCTTCACCACCAACCCTACTCTTCGCAAGCTTCTCAACCCTTCACCACTTTCCTTACTCTTCACCACCTTTCCTTCTCTTCACAACCTTCTTTTCTCCTCACCACCTTTCCTTCCCTTCACCAACTTCCCTATTCTTCACCACCTTCCCTCTCCTTCACCACCTTCCCTACTCTTCACCGCCTTCCCTACTCTTCACCACCTTTCCTTCCCTTCACCACCTTCCCTCTCCTTCACCACCATACCTACTCTTCACCACCTTTCCTTCCCTTCACCACCTTCCATGCCCTCGACCACCTTTCTTTCCCTTGACAACCTATCCTACTCTTCACCACCTTACTTACCTTTCACCACCTTTCGTTCCCTTCACCACCTTCCCTACCCTTCACCACCTTACCTACTTTTCACCATCTTACCTTCCCTTCACCCCCTTCATTGCCCTTCACCACCTCCCCTACTCTTCTCCACGTTTCCTACCCTTCACCACCTTCCCTACTCTTCACCACATTCCCTACCTTTCACCTCCTTCCCAACTCTTCACCATCTTCCCTACTCTTCACCATCTTCCCTAATCTTTATCACCTTCCCTACCTTTCAACACCTTCCCAAATCTTTACCACCTTCCCAACCCTTCACCACCTTCCCTACTCTTCATCTCCGTCCCTACTCATCATCACTTTCCTTACCCTTCACCACCTTCCCTAATCTTTACTTCTTCCCTACCCTTCACCAATTTCTCTACTCTTCACTACCTTACTTACCCTTCACCATCTTTCCTTCCCTTCCCTACCTTCCCTACTCTTCACCACCTTCCATCTCCTTCATCACCTTCCTTACCCTTTACCACCTTCCCTCCACTTAAGTACATTCCCTACCCTTCACCACCTTTCCTACTCTTCACCACCTTCCCTACCCTTAACCACCTTCCCTACTCTTCACCAACATCCTACTCTTCACCTTCTTCCCTACTCTTCACCACCTTCCCTACTCTTCACCACCTTCCCAACCCTTCACCACCTTACCCAGTCTTCACCACCTTCCCTACTCTTCACCACCTTCCCTACTCTTCACCACCATCCCACCTCTCTACCACCTTCCCTACTCTACACCACCTTTACTCTTCTTACCACCTTCCCTACTCTTCACCACCTTCCCTACTCTTCACCACCTTCCCTTCTCTTCACCACCTTCCCTACCCTTCATCACCTTCCCAACTCTTCACCACCTTCTCTCTCATTCACCACCTTCCCTAATCTTCACCACCTTCCCTACTTTTCACCACCCTTCACCACCATCCCAACCTTTCACCACCTTCCATACCCTTCCCCACCTTTCCTGCTCATCACCACCTTCGCTACTCTTTCCCACTTTCCCTGCCCATCATCTTCCCAACCTTTCACCACCATCCCAACCATTCACCACCTTCCTTACACTTCACAACCTTCCCTACTCCTAATTACCTTCCCTACTCCTCAACACCTTCCATCTCCTTCATCACCTTCCTTACCCTTTACCACCTTCCCTCCACTTAACTACCTTCCCTACCCTTCACCACCTTCCAAACCCTTCACCACCTTCCCTACCCTTCACCACCCTCCCTTCTCTTCACCACCTTTATACCCTTCATCACCTTCCTTACTCTTCACCACCTTCCGTAATCTTCAACACCTTCCCTACCCTTCATCACCTTCCCAACACTTCACTACCTTCCCTACCCTTCATCAGCTTCCCTACCCTTCACCACCTTCCCTACTTATCACAACCTTCCCTACCCTTCACCACCATCTCATACTTTCACCACCTTCGCTAATCTTCACCACCTTCTCTACCCTTCAGCACCTTCCCTACTCTTCACCACCTTCCGTACCCTTCACCACCTTTCCTTCTCTTCACAACCTTCCTTACTCCTCACCACCTTACTTACCCTTCACCACCTTCTCTACCCTTCACCACCTTCCCTACCCTTTACCACCTTTCCTTCCCTTTACCACCTTCTCTACTCTTCACCACCTACCCTACTCTTCGCAAGCTTCTCTACCCTTCACCACTTTCCTTACTCTTCACCACCTTTCCTTCTCTTCACAACCTTCTTTTCTCCTCACCACCTTTCCTTCCCTTCACCAACTTCCATATTCTTCACCACCTTCCCTCTCCTTCACCACCTTCCCTACTCTTCACCTCCTTCCCTACTATTCACCACCTTTCCTTCCCTTCACCACCTTCCCTCTCCTTCACCACCATACCTACTCTTCACCACATTTCCTTCCCTTCACCACCTTCCATGCCCTCGACCACCTTTCTTTCCCTTGACAACCTATCCTACTCTTCACCACCTTACTTACCTTTCACCACCTTTCCTTCCCTTCACCACCTTCCCTACCCTTCACCACCTTTCCTACTTTTCACCATCTTACCTTCCCTTCACCCCCTTCATTACCCTTCACCACCTCCTCTGCTCTTCTCCACGTTCCCTACCCTTCACCACCTTCCCTACTCTTCACCACATTCCCTACCCTTCACCTCCTTCCCAACTCTTCACCAACTTCCCTACTCTTCACCACCTTCCCTAATCTTTATCACCTTCCCTACCCTTCAACACCTTCCCAAATATTTACCACCTTCCCTACCCTTCACCACCTTCCCTACTCTTCACCACCGTCCCTACTCATCATCACTTTCCCAACCCTTCACCACCTTCCCTAATCTTTACTTCTTCCTTACCCTTCACCAACTTCTCTACTCTACACTACCTTACTTACCCTTCACCATCTTTCCTTCCCTTCCCTACCTTCCCTACTCTTCACCACCTTCCATCTCCTTTAACACCATCCTTACCCTTTACCACCTTCCCTCCACTTAACTACCTTCCCTACCCTTCACCACCTTTCCTACTCTTCACCACCTTCCCTACCCTTAACCACCTTCCCTACTCTTCACCAACATCCTACTCTTCACCTTCTTCCCTACTCTTCACCACCTTCCCTACTCTTCACCACCTTCCCTACTCTTCACCACCATCCCAACCCTCTACCACCTTCCCTACTCTACACCACCTTTACTCTTCTTACCACCTTCCCTACTCTTCACCACCTTCCCTACTCTTCACCACCTTCCCTTCTCTTCACCACCTTCCCTACCCTTCATCACCTTCCGAACTCTTCACCACCTTCTCTCTTATTCACCACCTTCCCTAATCTTCACCACCTTCCCTACTTTTCACCACCTGCCCTGCCCTTCACCACCATCCTAACCTTTCACCACCTTCCATACCCTTCCCCACCTTCCCTGATCATCACCACCTTCGCTACTCTTTCCCACTTTCCCTACCCATCATCTTCCCAACCTTTCACCACCATCCCAACCATTCACCACCTTCCTTACACTTCACAACCTTCCCTACTCCTAATTACCTTCCCTACTCCTCAACACCTTCCATCTCCTTCATCACCTTCTTTACCCTTTACCACCTTCCATCCACTTAACTACCTTCCCTACCTTTCACCACCTTTCCTACTCTTCATCACCTTCCCTACTCTTCACCACCTTCCCTACCCTTCACCACCTTACCCAGTCTTCACCACCTTCCCTACTCTTCACCACCTTCCCTACTCTTCACCACCTTCCCAACCCTTCACCACCTTACCCAGTCTTCACCACCTTCCCTACTCTTCACCACCTTCCCTACTCTTCACCACCATCCCAACCCTCTACCACCTTCCCTACTCTACACCACCTTTACTCTTCTTACCATCTTCCCTACTCTTCACCACCTTCCCTTCTCTTCACCACCTTCCCTACCCTTCATCACCTACCCAACTCTTCACCACCTTCTCTCTCATTCACCACCTTCCCTAATCTTCACCACCTTCCCTACTTTTCACCACCTGCCCTGCCCTTCACCACCATCCTAACCTTTCACCACCTTCCATACCCTTCCCAACCTTCCCTGATCATCACCACCTTCGCTACTCTTTCCCACTTTCCCTACCCATCATCTTCCCAACCTTTCACCACCATCCCAACCATTCACCACCTTCCTTACACTTCACAACCTTCCCTACTCCTAATTACCTTCCCTACTCCTCAACACCTTCCATCTCCTTCATCACCTTCCTTACCCTTTACCACCTTCCATCCACTTAACTACCTTCCCTACCCTTCACCACCTTTCCTACTCTTCATCACCTTCCCTACTCTTCACCACCTTCCCTACCCTTCACCACCTTACCCAGTCTTCACCACCTTTCCAACCCTTCACCACCTTCCCTACCCTTCACCACCTTTCCTGCTTTTCACCACCTTCCCTACTCTTCACCATCTTCCCTTCCCTTCACCACCTTCCCTACCCTTCACCAACTTCCCTACTTTTCACCACAATCCCTTCCCTTTACATTCCCAACCCTTCATCACCTTCCAAACCCTTCACCACCTTCCTTACCCTTCATAACCTTCGATACTCTTAATTACCTTCTCTACTCTTCACCACCTTCCTTACCCTTCACTACCTTCCCTACACTTCACCACCTTCCGTGCTTATCACAACCTTCCCTACCCTTCACTACCATCCCAACCCTTCACCACCTTCCCTACCCTTCACAACCTTACCCACCCTTCACCACCTTTCCTTCTTTTCACCACCTTCCTTATGTCACGTGGAGGTGGGCCGGGGTTCTGCTAGCACTCAGCTGCTAGGCGCTCAAAAGGCCGAATACTCAGCCCCTCCGACTCCCGGGATTCACCGGAGTCTCCTTGGTCACACAGGAGAGCACCAACAATGCCCACCTCCTGAGGTCTTTGCTTCCACCACAAAAGTGGGTGCCACTGATTCACCTTGGAAGCCCTTCAGTCAAACACGGGGAAACTGCTGTTAACAGTTCCGGCCTAGACCCGTGGAGGAGTGAAGGAAGACTCAGGCTTACCTTATAACAATAACCTCCAAGAGTCTTGCCTGCCAGACAAAAAGGTTGCAGGAAGTCCTTTCCCGCCTGTCTTCTCTATCTTCTTAACAAGGTCGCTAGCTGGGTTATTATATCTGCACCCCAGCAATGCAGTTCAGTGGGTGTATTATATATTGTTTGTAGCCAGAAGATTGCTACTCCCATAGATCTGCTACTAGACTGTCGGCCCAGGGTACTCTCCCAGGAAGGTCTGTGTGGCTTTACCTCTCTCTAGCCACTACGTTACTAGTTGCCACCATTCAGGCCCTGATACTAATCGGATGGCTAAGGGTACACTTTTATATAAGACCGTGCTGTCTTTACCACTCTCCAGGCAATAAGAACTTCTATAGAGAACGTAGTGTTCCCTAGGTGGTACTATGATAACCTTCGTGTATGCTCATAGAGAAATATTATAATGGAGGCACACTTAAACACAGTGATAAAATGTGTGAATTTACTGACGCAAATTACATGAACACACATACAATCACAAGTAATACATGAATATGAAAATAAGGATAATAAGTCTGGAGATCGTCAGCCTCTTCTTCCACGACCTCCAACACTCCTTCAACTGGGCAGAAAGACAGGAGTCCCACACTCTCTCACAGGAGGGCCTCTTCACCACGGCGGCGCCTCTTCTTCACTGTCCTGCCATCCATACACACTGTCCCCTCTGACAGTCCTGGACACAAGCTGCCTTGCAGCCTATTCTACTACTAAAGTATTAATGTCCTTTTGCCACATACATAAGTAAATATTGTGGCCTAACTAGCCTACTCACACAAGGGGTAATGGGAGGGAAAATGATCTACCTTACACTCCTGGCTCACGACGCCTGTCCCTCGATGGTGTGAGGTTCCCTTGCTTCCTGAGTCGATCCTCGACGATCCAGGAACGTTCCACAGGTCCTCAGGTGTCGTGGAGCCTTCGCGTCGTCGCCGTTCCAATCCCTGAGATTCAGCTACCCCAATCCTGGTTCATCGATAGGCGCTGAGCTAATCACTATTTTCCCACACTCGCCCCTTCCACAAGGCGTTGCTCCTTGACCTAGGAATGGTGTCGTCCTTCCAAAACCCTCAGTGGATGTGACCCGGTCACAGCTAGGCTTGCCCGCCACACCTTTCCAGGCCCTCAACGTCCAGCGTCGTCACCGAATATTTTCCAAGTTTGGCACTCTTTTGCTCAATAAACTTGGTTCCTTTTTGCTTCCCAGAAGCGCGGGGTCTCCAATACGTAAGATAGGCTCTGGTAGCCAGCTCTAATCCACTAAGGAAGGCTTGTAGAGCCTCAAATCCTTGAGAGCTGACCGAGGTGCGTCCTCTCGCTTCCAAGGTCAGGTCAACTCTGACGTTGGCGCCGCCCGGGGCACTCGGTGACGTCATGGCGGGCCCTGATTGGTCGCCCGCGACCTAAGTCAGCCTATCCGGGATCGGCTAGTGTCCCTTCCAAAACGTCATATCTGCAGTAGGGGATACTCTTTCATTTTATATCAGGGCGCCAATTTCCCCTTACTTACAAGTTATAATGTAACTTTCTCCCTTAACTGGCAGCCGGTCTGGTCGCCACATATATCAATAGACTCCCTGTACCTCAGAGAATCAGTAGGGAGAGCTGATATGACTCTTAAAGCCGGCAAACGAAAGAAATAGGAGAGGGCACCGTAACATACCCCTCCCCTTAAAATAAGAGTCATATCGGAAGAGCAGCACTCAAGAGGGCAACCTATACTCTTGCTCCCTCCATTCCTGAAGTGTCACTCCTCCAGTTGGTGACGTGGCTCGTACCACCTTGCCAGTCACTTGCCTCATTATATCTCCACCTCGCATAGGACCGGGTGTGATGGGTGTTCCCTGAACACCTACAAGAAATCCTCTCTCCGTGGCTACGAGTGTACTCCAACGGCTCGTTACCACTGTAAGATTCAGTGCATGCAGCGCCTCCACCCCGTCGTGCACTCCGAGATAGTCTGGCACTTCCACTGCGTTCTACAAGTACTCCATGTTTCCTCTCATGAGCTCCTCTTCGCCAATCTTCTCTCTTCTTGGTTCCTCTTCTCCCATAGGTGCGTTGTCTCCTCACAGTGGCACTTGTCACCTGTACTCCATCCAGCAACTTCCTCTCTTCCACACTAGGCTTTTGCGATGGCCCAATGCCCCTCTGGTTAGGCTGGCGCCTACCCTGGGTGTACCTATTCCCTGCCTTCTTCGTATTGCCTTTCCTATACCATTCGCTCTTTCGTTCCCGACGAACATTTTCACTCCTCCAAGAGATTCTCTTCCCTGCAGACGTCTTCTTTGGTTCGTGGTTGCGCTCATCCACCTCCCTGTGGCTCATCTCACCACGGTGGTTCATCTTGCACCTACCACTATTCATCTGGCTGGCATAGGGTGCACTGCGTCGTGGGTCCTCCACTCTGCCCCTCACTGCCGTTCGCTCATCCAGTGAGCTTACTTTATTCACGTTTCTGTGTGGAGGGAGTGCGGTCTGCAGCCTCTTCACCGCCCCAGGCGTTTGTACAGCTCCTCCTCGCCACTCCTCCACACGCATCATCAGGCTTAGTCGGAGGTCCTCGTCGGGGTTTTCCACGACCTCCGACGACCTCTCTGCACTCTCGCCCTCGTTGTCGTCGTCTCTGGCGACGTTTCCCCTGGCGGAGTCGGCTTCCTCATCACCATCTGGAACGACCGATACCTCACCTGGCAGGGATGTACCGCTGCTTGCAACATAGGCACTCCTGGCCCAATCGGGTTGTATCCTGCCTCCTCTGAGGTCATTACCCAGCACCATCTGTACATGCTCTTGGGGTAATTTAGGGGCTACAGCTACTATAGCTTTCTCGTCTCCGCAGTCGGCAATCAGCTGTACTTCGTGAAGTGGCAACCTGTATTCCTCCCTGTGACGATAATCTCTTTCAAGAGAGATTGAGCCTGCTCTTCCCTACATATTTACGTCTTTCAAATACAAGATACTATATTGAAGATACGTCCACCAGTATCGTCAAACGTTTTGCCCAGGAAGCAAAGCGTACCATGCACAACCCGACACACCGGCTACCGCCCGCCGTCAACCAGCAAACTACTCATTCTCCGCCTGCCTGTTGCTGATTGGCTGGTGTCTCGCCGCACCTGCACTCACGCCACCACATGAGTCGACGTCTGGACCAGCAGCTCGCCGTCTCCTCAGAATATCCCTGTGCTCCTTGGAGTTGACATCTCTCTGTTAGTAGACTAAGCCTGGCTGTCATGTACTAAGGGAGGTGGCAGCTTGAAGCCAGTATTCTCAGCACCTGCTTTGATTTATTTAGCTTGCACTTACTTGTCTTAGAGTAAATTTTCATTGCCAGTAATTATTCATGTTGTTTTGTTTGTTGACTTGTTTTGAATTTTTCGAGATTGTCTTTATTCATATCTTGTTTTCTAGAGTAATTAAAATTTCATTGTTTATACTTTGTGTTTTGTGTGTCTTCCCATTACCTTACCACAGACAAAAGGACAAACTTCTCTTTTTTTTTTGTTATGTGACGAGGCCCTGTCCCCAGCTTTTGAAACAGCCGAACACCAACGCTTTACCGTCACACTCCCCCACACTGCGTATCCTCACCACTCCCACAGGTGAATCATTATATCCCTTGGGGAGAATACTCCTGGTTACCATACTTATGTCAGCACCTGTATCTCTAAGAACGGCAACCTCCACTGGGTCTGACTTTCCAAACTTCACGTTGGCCCCGAAAACGAAGGGATGTTCACCCAACTTCATTTCTCAACCATTCATGTTGGGTCCACTATAATATGGGGTGCGAACAAACACTCTCTCCTCTTCCAACATTAGTCCTATATTCCTTTGGTGCTCCTCACACTCGCGGGCATAATGTCTTCTCACACCACAGTTGAAGCATCGGCTGCCTCCCCTGGGCGGCCACTCGCCAGTCCCCCTGGCGGTACCACTTGCAGACGTTCCCTGGGTCCTCCTTGGATTCCCTGTCGTCGTGTCCGGGACTGCAGCACTTGCTCCCGAGCTGGGTCCACTGCTCATAGCTTGGGGCTTCCTCCCCGTGTCCCTTGAGCTCTTGAACCGGGTTACTTCATCGGGCACGCTACTCTTGGGAGAGTCCCCACCCGTCCTCGCTCCTCCTGAACTCCTAAGGTTCCCTCCCGACCTGGGGTAAGGCGAGTGTCTGGGTGGCCCCTCCCTCCTGAGATGTAGTGCCTCCTCCAGCATGTCGGCTCGGTCCGCAGCAGCCTTCAGGTCCTTAATACCTGCTTCTCTCACCCTTACTCGCAACTCAGGATGGAGCACTGACATAAACCTCTCCATCACTATCAGTCGTTTGATATCATCCGCCGACTCCGCTTCCTCCGCCTTCAACCATCGTAGGAATTTCCTTTCCATATCCATGGTGGTCTCGGCGTAAGTCTTCCCCGACGCTCTTGTACACTCTCTGAACCGCTTCCGGTACATCTCCGGAGTCAGCCGGAATGAGTGGAGCACCGCATTCTTAATCGCGTCGTAACTAGTACACTCCTCTAGGTCCAGCATGTTGTAGGCTTCCCGGACCTCACCAGTCAACCTGCCCTGGACCAGAGCAGCCCAGTCATCTTCCGGCCACTCCTTCAGAGTCGCTATTTGTTCAAAGTGCTCGAAGAACGCCTCAGCTTCTTGTGGTTCGAACGTAGGTAAGTCACGTTCCCTTACCTTGAGGTCATCCCGCCGTGCAGGTAGTGAGGGCAGACCACGCTCAATGCGACGCAATTCGACTTCTTTCTTTACCTTTATCTCCTCCAGTCGCAGTTGTCTCTCTCCTTCTTCTCGCTGCAGCTGAGCTTCTCGCTCATGCTCCTCTCGCTGCAGCCGTGCTTCTCGCTCATGCTCCTCTCGCTGCAGCTCAGCTGCATGTTCCTCTCGCTGCAGCCGTGCTTCTCGCTCACGCTGCTCTCACTGCAGCTCAGCTGCACGCTGCATTTGCGCTTCTCTTTCCTCTCGTCGCAGCTGGGCTTCCAGTTGCATCTTCATTATTTCCAGTTGCAGGCTCCTCTTACTACAGCTGGACCTTCCACTGCTCCCATGTTCACTGTGAATTCTCTCCACACTGGTAGGCGCTTGGGGTGGCTCTAGTCGGGACGGTTCACCTTGCGACGGCTCTCCTCGGGACGGCTCCTCTTGACATGGCTCCTCTCCCATCGCCTCCTGTCGAGCTGTGAGCTGTGTGGTATGATCTCTATCCTTCGCTCCGCTACCTTAGTCGTCCTCAACCTGATCCCAAACTGGTTTGCGACTAGTTGGAACTGGGCCTTGGTACACTCTTCCAAAATTCTCTCGTCCCTTGTGTCAATAAATTTCTTTACTTTGTCCTGCTCCATCTCTATATCATCGAGCATTCACGACAGCACAGACAAGTTAGTAGGCACTAATTTCACCGTTTCAGTCCCTTAGCTGGTTGAGTAACAGTACCACTGAATTCACTGGCCACACTGTATTAGTACCCTGGCAACACTTGTCTTGAAATTTGGGCCACACTGTAGCTTGATCCACGCTTCCTGGCGAAGTTCCCAGTACTTGGCTACCGGGCTTCGAATCCTGGCAAGGTCGCCAGTTCTCTGTCACGTGGAGGTGGGCCGGGGCTCTGCTAGCACTCAGCTGCTAGGGGCTCAAAAGGCCGAATACTCAGCCCCTCCGACTCCCGGGATTCACCGGAGTCTCCTTGGTCACACAGGAGAGGACCAACAATGCCCACCTCCGCAGGTCTTTGCTTCCACCACAAAAGGGGGTGCCACTGATTCACCCTGTAAGCCCTTCAGTCAAACACGGGGAAACTGCTGTTAACAGTTCCGGCCTAGACCCGTGGAGGAGTGAAGGAAGACTCAGGCTTACCTTATAACAATAACCTCCAAGAGTCTTGCCTGCCAGACAAAAAGGTTGCAGGAAGTCCTTTCCCGCCTGTCTTCTCTATCTTCTTAACAAGGTGGTGAAGGGTAGGGAAGGTGGTGAAGGGTTGGGATGGTAGTGATAAGCACGGAAGGTGGTGAAGGTTATGGAAGGTGGTGAAGGATAAGGAAGGTGGTGAAGAGTAGGGAAGGTAATTAAGAGTAGGGAATGTTGTGAAGGGTAAGGAAGGTGGTGAAGGGTTTAGAAGGTGATGAAGGGTTGGGAAGGTGAAGGGTAGGGAAGTGGTGAAGAGTAGCGAAGGTTGTAAAGGGTAGGGAAGGTGGTGAAGGGAGGGGAAGGTAGTGAAGAGTGAGGAAGGTGGTGAAGAGTAGGGAATGTGGTGAAGGGTAGGTAAGGTGGTGAAGGGTAGGGAAGGTTGTGAATGGTAGGGAAGGAGGTGAAGACTAGGGAAGGTGGTGAATGCGAGAGAAGGTGGTGAAGAGTTGGGAAGGTGATCTAGGGTAGGGAAGGTGGTGAAGAGAAGGAAAGGTGGTAAAGAGTAGGGAAGGTGGTGAAGAGAAGGTATGGTGGTGAAGGAGAGGGAAGGTGGTGAAGGGAAGGAAAGATGGTGAAGAGTAGGGAAGGTGGTGAAGAGTAGGGAAGGTGGTGAAGGAGAGGGAAGATGGTAAAAGGTAGGGAAGTTGGTGAAGGGAAGGAAAGGTGGTGAAGAGAAAGGAAGGTAGTGAAGGGAAGGAAAGATTGTGAAAAGTAAGGAAGGTAGTGAAGGGTAGAGAATCTGGTGAAGAGTTGGGAAGGTGGCGAAGGGTATAGAAGGTGGTGAAGAGTAGGGAAGGTGGTGAAGGGAAGGAAAGGAAGTAGAGGGTAGGGAAGGTGATGAAAGGTAGAGGTGGTGAAGGAAAGGAAAGGTAGTAAAGTGTAGGGAAGGTGGTGAAGAGTAGAGAAGGTGGTGATGGAGAGGGAAGGTGGTTAAGATTAGGGAAGGTGGTGAAGAGTAGAGAAGGAGGTGAAGGGAAGGAAAGGTGGTAAAAGGTAGGGAAGGTGGTGAAGGAGAGGGAAAGTTGTGAAGAGTAGGGAAGGTGGTGAAGGGAAGGAAAGGTAGTAGAGGGTAGGGAAGGTGGTGAAAGGTAGAAAAAGTGGTGAAATGAAGGAAAGGTGGTAAAGTGTGGGGAAGGTGGAGAAGAGTAGAGAAGGTGGTGAATGGAAGGTATGGTGGTAAAGGGTAGGGAAGGTGGTGAAGAGTAAGGATGGTGATGAATGGAACTAAAGGTGGTGAAGGGTTGGGATGGTGGTGAAGGGAAGGAAAGGGGGTGAAGGGTGGGTAAGGTGGTGAAGGTTAGGGATGGTGGTGAGTAGTATATTCTGAGCCAGATAGGCGCACTTAACAAACAATGGGGGGTACTTATCAGACAATGGAATCAGAGGCGGGGAGCCAGATAGGCCCACTTATCGGACAAAAGGAATCAGAAGCGGGGTGACAGATAGACCCACCTCAAATTGTAGTCTACGGTGTGCCCCCACCACATGTCACTTACACTGTGTCATCTCCGTTTAAACACTACACTCATTATAAATATATAGGACTAATTAAGGATATATATATATTCGAACAAGTCTGAATGGCCCCTCCCTTATATGGGAGTATTTAAGGAGTATTAAATTATAAATCCTCCCCCTCCCCCAAAGGTTAAAAAAAACATCAAATAATTTATTAAATGCTTTATTAGGTAAAAACTACAAAATGTATAAGTAATTATGTTAGTTAATAATTGTAGTTTACAGAGTGCTCTTGCCATATTTCACTTACTACAGCTCTACCCCTCCCCTCCCTATCCCACACCCCCATCCTCGTCTGAGTAGAATTGTGACGATTCCTCATCAGTGAAGAGTGGGGGAAGGTCTTGAGCCCCATCCCCCCCCTCTCTTGGGGGGGTGGGGTGAGTTGGGTGGACACCTTTTGGCTGAGTTTCCTCCTCTCTCTCATCGGAAGTGTTCTGGAAAGAGATGGGGGAAATAATTTATAGTGATTAAAGGTTTTTTATATAATTATATATTTTATTAGAAAATATTATATTTTTCTCTAAGAACAACTAGTACATACCTCTCCCCCTGCAGGAGCGGCCTTGTGTCCTCTACAGCAGGCGTCGTCAATTAGACTACGTAACAGCATCTTGTTTGGGGCAGACCCCCCACGTAGAATTACTACTCTACAAATGTGGACGGGTCCCAAGAACTGCACTGGAGAAAAACATAAGAGGTGAAATAGAGGATATACAAACTTTTTTTTTATTGAGGGAAATAAAACATAAAATAAATCTATTAGCAGAAAGATAGGGTAATACTAACCAGGTCCTTCAAGGACTTCAATCTTCCCCGCAGGTGTTTTTTGAGAGACACCTCCCATTTCGTAGGAGGAAGACAGTCTTCTGAGGGGGGTGGGTGGGGGAGAGGGGTTTTTATAGGAGGCTACACCCCTTGTTAGGTAGGTTGCCTAGCTAACAAAAATATTCTCTACACCACCTATAAGAACCAACCCCTATACCTCTACAAAATGTCCTAACACAATGATGTTTCATAGGAAAATATCGTCTTGCATAAGCAAGGGCTCGTTTATCATTTAATTTTAAAGTAATGCTTGAAAATACATTATGTAAGTAGTGTACTGTTGAAGGCAACCCCAGGTGGCTCACCCTATGAACGAACATGACGCAATACAGTCCACAGGCGAGAGTAAAATCACTCTGGAGTCTGTAGCGCATTCCAAACACCTTTCTTATTTTGTTAGTTTTAATAAATCCTTGAAAATGACGTCCGTAAGTAACTGGCGATATTGCATAACTATAAAAAAAAAACATCCGATGATTAACTTTATCAACATAAATTCCTACCCAATGTCCCATAGTGATTCTGCTATTTGAAGGTAAAATATTAGTTATGAAAACAATAGGTTTTCTTGAAGATATATTTAAATGTTCTATCTCATCAGCATTATAACAACCTAGGTAGAGTGTTCGATCCCCTAGATTATTTTTTAAATTAATATTTATATCATAACAATTCATTATGTTTTTTTACGCTCGCACGTCACACAGAACAGTTCTCTGCCCATCGATGGATAGTACCCCGGTCGTTTCCCCAAACAGTAAAACCAGCCTGTTATATGTAACACCCCCACCAAATTCAAGCTCCATACGCAAGTTGCCAGATTTCTCCACAGGGAGGGAATCTTTTGTTTGAATGGTGGTTAAGTCAAAGGCGAATATTGATCTTCCCTTATTAAAAGTGTCATAGGCCAGTAGTGAATCACGCTCTAAGCCTAATGTCTTCAAAGTTTCATAATAAAGGCGGGAATAATGGTTATCGAAATCGCCACCAATTCGGTAAATTGCATTATTGTTCAAATACATAGCAATACTTTTCAGCTTTGCATTTTCAAAATATAATCCATTACTTTGGTGAAGACCGGCGAAATAATTCATTGGAACGATTATCATGTATATCTTGTGTGGAATTACTTGCGCCCATGGTTGATCAATTAAGAGACTAGTTTGATTCCCTGCTAGAACATATGTTTTAGAAATGGTTCTATTGAAAGTATAGGTTATGGGGTCGGGGGATGCTAACAGTGAGCTGTTTAAGGCCAGGTAAGCACTTGGGTAGGGGAACACCCGCGTCACCCATAACTTAGCATAATCCATATGCAGGCGATACTTAGAGCCATCGTCCACGCTTGTATTTAGGACCCAGGCATGGGGGGAGAGCTCCAATCTTAGTCGCATATCTATATTATCTAATATGTATTGGTCTAGGGATGATATATCCAATAGGAGGGGGAAACACATCGACAAACCTTTACTTTTTAAATCACCCATAAATTTTTTATCCTTGGCGGTTGCTCCAGTAAAATAAGTATTTGTAAACTCATTAGTGATTATACCGTCGTCATCTCTCCAGTCCCTACGAAAGCCTCCAATTCTCCCCAAGGAAGACATTTTTGATGGAGGCATGGAGGTAATTAATTTAATAAACGACCAATAATTAAAATTAGTATTTGTTTCAACTACCTGCTCTCCTAAAAACACCTGAACACCTTTAAACATGGTATTTGACAACCCATTCACAAATTCCACATGGTCATCCTCTTCCAATTTTGTGGTTGTTACGAACCCGGATCCAGCGTCCTAGCCTGGAGCAGTGACAAACACGCCATCTGTGGGTCAGCTCCCGAAACCCCCGCCAAACGAACGACGACACCTAGTGAGGACAGCGTGTACTGGCCTCGAGGACCAGTTTCCAGTCTGGTTCAGCGCTCAACACCGCCGCTCCTGACCTCTGGTGAGGTGGTGCTCCGAAGACAGCGCCATCTATGGAGTGGATATGTCGGGCGTTTGTATCTGAGCCTGTGAGTGTGGTGTATTAGTGTCCCGGTTATTAATGACGTGTCTGCTTACAGAGCCGACCTGGGACCACTGTGTTGAAGGTGTAGTCAGTCTACCCGAGGCAGCCAGTCTCCATACAGTGAAGTTTGCTGCAGCTGTCGTGACGTCGTCCCCCCGGAAGAACACTGTGGTGTGTTAAGCCTGCCAGTGGAGTGGCAGTGGAAGGATTTACCCGGGACCGACGGTTGGAGACGATAATCCACTGGGGTATTGAGGACAGGAGGGTGATTGGTGATATCACACGAGACTCCTGTCTAGGGCGTACCCCTTTTATCGTTCGTGGAGTGGCCGTACCAGCCTTGGTGGCTCAGTACCTGCCAGCAGACCTGCTGGACGTGTGGTTGACGGCCTCCACGACGGTGCCCCCAGTGGACCTGTGTTGTGGCTGACCTGTGGCCAGGGTAGACTCGGCGTTCTCAGAGGACACGTCTTGAGGCCACGAAGAAAGCACCGCGGACTCAGCACCTAGCTTCGAGGATCCATAGTCTCCAGCAGAAGACTACAGTGTTGATCCCCTCTGTAAAGTGTTAATACCCCTCCCCCTTGTGTACGTTTTACTTTTATATATTTAAATGGTGAAGGTTATATTATATTATATTAAGTTCTTACCTTTCTTTCCCTACTCCCTTTAAGTTACTTGCGTCACGGATCGCATCCCTTGATAGCCTCTACTGGCTTGGGGCCGGATATATATCTTCCTCTAACTACATCAGAGTAAGGACCCCGTTGCGTCCCGAGAGGGCCGTAACATAATTGGCATCCCCAGCGGGATCCGTCCCCTTGTTAAGTATGTTTGACAGGGGTGGTGAAGTGGCGTAATCCATGTATATAATTCCCCCTGTGTGTGACGATTGTGACGTTATACGTCCTGTGCGGTGCTCAGAGTGACTAAGTGCGATATTGTTCAGTGCGGTGCTCGCTGTGATTAAGCGATTAAGTGCAATATTGACTAGTGCGGTGCTCAGTGATTCAGTGCAATATTGTAGAGCGAAGTGTTCGCTTGGACTCAGTGCAATATTGGGTAGTGCGGTGCCCGGAGTGATTACGTGCAATATTGGCAAGTGCAGTGTTTGGTGCGATAAAGTACAATATTGGCGTAGAACAGTGCTCAGTGTGTTAAGTGCTAAGTGTTTCATCTGTGACAATGGCAGACAAAGCTACCATCGATGATCTGGACGAGGTTCAGGCTTTTCTGAACAGAGAGGATTGTCTTGCCAGATTGAAATATTTGAGCAAACTAGAGCTTGTACTAGTGAGCGCCTACCTGGAGATCAAGATCCGTGCCAGTGATTCCCGTGTGGAGATCTTGTCCAAGGTACACCGGCACCTGAAGGCAGAAGAGAAACAGGAAGGCGAGACTCCTAGTACAAAGGAAAGTGCAGACATAGCTTCCACGGAAAAGGAAGATAAGGGCAGCGACGTTGACAGTGATGCAGGCGAGCTTAATATCAGCTTCCTAACAGTCAAGATGCGTGCCCTAGAGATCAATCGGGAAATAGAATGGAAGAAATTAGAAATGGAACGAGAGAGGCAAGATAAAGAATTGGAGATGAGACGTTTAGAATTAGAACGAGAAAGAGAAAGAGAAGAACGAGAAAGAGAAAAAGAAGAACGAGAAAGAGAAGAGAGACGGGAGAGAGAAGAACGAGAACGAGAGAGAAAAGAACGAGAAAGAGAAGAGAAACGAGAGAGGGAAGAACGAGAAAGAGAAGAGAAACGAGAGAGAGAAGAACGAGAAAGAGAAGAGAGACGAGAGAGAGAAGAACGAGAACGAGAGAGAGAAGAACGAGAACGAGAGAGAGAAGAACGAGAGCGAGAAAGAGAGGAACGAGACAGACAAGAACAACGAGACAAAGAGGAAAGAGAGAGACAACATGAACTAGAAGTTTTGCGATTAGGCGGTGGTCGGAGGCAAACAACGGACACCAGTAGCTTCGATCCGGTACGCAACATCAAAATGGTCCCCAAATTCCATGAGAAGGAAGTGTCAAAATTCTTTGCAGCCTTCGAGAAAGTCGCTGCCTCTTTGGAGTGGCCAAGGGAGAATTGGGCCATCATGATACAGTCAGTCTTGACTGGGAAGGCCCAAATTGCCTACTCTACGTTATCCCTTGACGACTCCAGCGATTATGACAAGGTGAAGAAAGTTGTGCTCATGGCGTACCAATTGGTACCTGAGGCTTATAGGCAAAAGTTCAGAAACCTGAAGAAGACCTCAGAGCACACTTTCACCGAATTCGCCACCATCAAGGAGCGACTTTTTCAAGAATGGTGTGCCTCTCGGAAGGTGGAGACCAGGGAAGACCTCGAACAGCTGATTCTGCTCGAGGACTTCAAGGATTGTTTATCTGGAGACCTCAAGACGTACTTGGAGGAACAGCAGGTAGAGACCTTGAGTGCAGCAGCCACCATGGCTGAAGAGTACATCCTGACTCATAGGCCGTCTGCTAAGTACGTCCCGAGGAATTACCAGCGCCGGTTTGACAGACCTCAGGACGATGAAGAGACTCCCGTCTCACGAAGCGCTAAGAAGACGCCCCCAAGTAGCCCCCGAAGAACAAGTCCCAGTAGTCCGAAACACCGTAGTCCAAGGAGGAATATGGTGTGCTGGACTTGTGGGCAGAAAGGGCACATAGCTGCTAGGTGCCGAGGTAGAAGAGGTGGCAGCGCACGAAGGGAGGTGATGTTGGTGAGCTGTGTTACATCACCAGTAGGAAACCAGTCTACGACGACGCAGGAAGGACCAAGTTTGTTGGCCCCTCACACTTCAACCGGGTATGTAACGAGTGATCATACTGGTAGATCAATTGTAGTGCTCAGAGATAGTGGAGCAGCCCAGTCCCTGATCGTGAAGAGCTCGTTACCCGAGGGAGTAAGTGTGGATGGGAGACCAGAGGTGATCCTGGTTGGGTTTCCTAGGACGCAGTACATCGCCCCCTTAGTGCCAGTACATCTCGACACGCCTTATTTCAGCGGCACATGTGCGTTGGCAGTAGTCGATACCCTCCCTGTGGCTGGGATTGACGTGGTACTAGCCAACGACTTGGTGACCGATTGGAGCACCAATCGTCCCAAGGTTGCGGACGAGTCTACCAGAACAGCACGGTCTGAGGTAACAGGCAATGGTAATGTCCAGGTAAAGACAGACCCGGATGTAAACATATTTAATTTGTCCTCTCACCCGCAGATCGACGATATTCTAGCAGTGTCTCCTGATTCTCTCGACGAGGAACATGAAGTTAAGAAGGCAGAGGTACCTGGGCAAGAAGAGAGGCCTTGTGTGCGGGCACCCACGGATACCAACGAGTCTGGAGCGAAGGCGGATGTGTGCTTGCGGTATGGCAAGTTACAGCATTTAGTGAACCAGCCAGAGATTCCCCAGACGTCAAAGGTAGGTGCGGTGTGTTCAAAAGGTCTAGTGCCCTCTTCGGTCCAAGCCAGGCGTGTGGATGTGGCCGGCTATGGACATGACTGGCTCGGGAAGCTTATCCCTCAATTGGCCTCGTGTTTCTTAACGATGCTTTGTTTGATTCTCGTATGTGTTCTCGTTTGTGCTCTCAGTGAGGACCGGTGGACGACCCGACGAATGATGGCTCCCATGAACATCGCGAAGAGGTCCCAGGGATTGGAGATTTGTACTGCAAGTGTTGCAGTTGAAGAAGGGACCTGGGAGGTAATAGATGATACAGGAGGTACGATATGTGATAATATGAGTGACTGTTTCCGACAGGTTGACACCCCCCGCGTGACTGCTGAGCCTCAACACAGCGTTATACGGAACGTTGGTCGACCTGACGGGGGCAGAGCGAATGCCATCTTCGGTGAGCAAGCAGCCCTGTTGGAACTAGGTGTGGGCCTAGTAGAAGAGTGTATAGTAAGTACTAACTTGCCCATTGTCGCTATCACTCTGAATTATCAGACCCCTGTATTCCAGGTTCCTGTCTCCCTGAAGGACCATCGGACTGGCACCAGAAATGCCGTCTGTGGTCAGCCATCATCGGTGCCACGACATAGAGAAGTGTCGAGTCACCCCAGATCGTGTCAAAACCAATCTGTACTAGAGAGGTGTGAGATGATGCCCCTGCTTGACATCGCAGTGGAGACGTGGGAGACGTGGAAGATTACGTCGGGCAGATCATTGCCTTCTATCTGCAAGCTCCCGTTGTGCCGGAAAGGGCTAGTAGAAAAGTTCTGTGGACAAGACAACCTCATCTCTCCAGTTCATAGTATAAGTAAGTCCATTTGGAGTTGTGTCGCCCTGCTAATTTGGTTTGTGTTTTTTATAGAACCCCAAACCAAATTCCTTTTGGTGGGGAGGTGTTACGAACCCGGATCCAGCGTCCTAGCCTGGAGCAGTGACAAACACGCCATCTGTGGGTCAGCTCCCGAAACCCCCGCCAAACGAACGACGACACCTAGTGAGGACAGCGTGTACTGGCCTCGAGGACCAGTTTCCAGTCTGGTTCAGCGCTCAACACCGCCGCTCCTGACCTCTGGTGAGGTGGTGCTCCGAAGACAGCGCCATCTATGGAGTGGATATGTCGGGCGTTTGTATCTGAGCCTGTGAGTGTGGTGTATTAGTGTCCCGGTTATTAATGACGTGTCTGCTTACAGAGCCGACCTGGGACCACTGTGTTGAAGGTGTAGTCAGTCTACCCGAGGCAGCCAGTCTCCATACAGTGAAGTTTGCTGCAGCTGTCGTGACGTCGTCCCCCCGGAAGAACACTGTGGTGTGTTAAGCCTGCCAGTGGAGTGGCAGTGGAAGGATTTACCCGGGACCGACGGTTGGAGACGATAATCCACTGGGGTATTGAGGACAGGAGGGTGATTGGTGATATCACACGAGACTCCTGTCTAGGGCGTACCCCTTTTATCGTTCGTGGAGTGGCCGTACCAGCCTTGGTGGCTCAGTACCTGCCAGCAGACCTGCTGGACGTGTGGTTGACGGCCTCCACGACGGTGCCCCCAGTGGACCTGTGTTGTGGCTGACCTGTGGCCAGGGTAGACTCGGCGTTCTCAGAGGACACGTCTTGAGGCCACGAAGAAAGCACCGCGGACTCAGCACCTAGCTTCGAGGATCCATAGTCTCCAGCAGAAGACTACAGTGTTGATCCCCTCTGTAAAGTGTTAATACCCCTCCCCCTTGTGTACGTTTTACTTTTATATATTTAAATGGTGAAGGTTATATTATATTATATTAAGTTCTTACCTTTCTTTCCCTACTCCCTTTAAGTTACTTGCGTCACGGATCGCATCCCTTGATAGCCTCTACTGGCTTGGGGCCGGATATATATATCTTCCTCTAACTACATCAGAGTAAGAACCCCGTTGCGTCCCGAGAGGGCCGTAACAGTGGTATCGTCATCTTTCGTTAAAGATACCTTAAAATCTATAACAATATTAGCTAGATCTAAGAAGGCGCCCTGGGTTCCAGGGATGCGGAATTCTAAGTAATTATCCCGCAAACGTTGATTAATGGGGAGGTTGACAGGTAGAACGTCTATTTGCTGCGTAGAGGCAATTGAACTCTCCACATTACGTATTCTGTTACTTCTAGGAAATTGGTCAATAATACTGGAACTATAATATTCTAGTGGTATTTTGACCCCAGCTCCACTAGGCTCCCCCATGATCCCTCCGAAAGTTGAAGTATGACTGCTTATGTTAGCGAAAACACATCATTTTTATACCCAAGGCCTCGTTTACATTTTTTATTTTTATTTTTTCGCCTAGAGAGTCTTTTAATTTTACCTCCCATTACCAATTTCTTTCCCACACTCTTAAGAGCATCAATACCGTGAGTTCTCAGAGCACTTTTTACATCCCGTTTACCACTGCTTAAATCACCAAGGACATTTTTCCCAAAATCGATGGCGCTAGGTGTTACAGCTTTCATGAAAAATGGTATGGCCCGTCGAGCAATACCAGCCAAGGTCCCAAAGAAACCTCCACCAGATCTGAGATAAGGCGCTTGGAATGTGCGTATGTCATTCATCGCCCCCCCTCTCATCCCATGTCTCCTAGGGGGAGGTGCGAATATCTCCCCGAACTCCCCCTGGGAGGGTGGGTGGAACGGTATTCGCATTCTGAGGTCTCTTCCTATAATAACCTAAGTCGAGGCTAAACACTTCTTTATATATATGTTGCTATACCTTAGGGCGGATATGTAAGACCGCCGTAACCGACCTCCCATCTTCAAAACTAACCTTTCGACCAAACTGATCTGTTATTTTAATGCTAACTTTCTCCAACGTGTTAGTGTTTAATGTTTTGTACACTAGAGGGTGAGCCCCTCTAGAATATGAGTCATGATAATTGATTGCATCTAAGATATTTACAATCTGCCCTCCGTATCGTTCAGGCTCGATGACGTCACTATAAATGAGTAAATAGTCACAACCCCCGTCAATGTCTGGGGGTGATAAGGCCACAGTCTTGGAGGCTGACGTAATGTCATCTGTTTTTGCTCGATAAATGGTGTATTTGCGACTGCTGTCAAAACCAAGTACATTAGCTATTCTGTGTTTAAATTGAAAGCTGAGAGAATTTAATGAGCCAGTACTTCCACTGTTAAGAGTTGAAGCTAGTAATACCCTCTCTACAGATTGGTCATAGGTGAGGATTGGTTCTTTATCTGAGAAGTATATTTTGAAATCATCCCTAAAGCTAAGCTGCATGTCGGTTGTTATTTGTCGACTAACCACGTCTGTAATGAATTTGATGTTTCTTGATAATATGTTGGTTTTTGGGTGGAAGGTGTATATGAGGTGTTCTGGACTCTTAGAAAGAGTTCCACGTTTAAAAGTGGCATAGATATCTATACCAAAGTCCTCCTCATCTTTTATGATGGCATTAATTCGCCTGGGGAGGAGTATGTTGACTAAAGCCACTTCATGTTTAATGGAAGGGTTTAAATGTAGTGTTGGGATGGTGTTTGTAAATGCTGAACTCGTGTTGTTGTAAATATCTCCTTGATCGAGACTGGTAAGATATATGTAATGTTCTTCCCCCATTGTCCCGTTATGTACTGAAAGGCCAATATACCGGGGATGGGTTTTTGTAAGAAGGGAGAAAATAAACAACATAACTTATATTTTATTTTATTAAACTACTTAAAGAACTACAACAGGTGAAGATTCCCACACATTTTTTAAGAATAGTGATTAACCACTCCCCCCTCGCTACTACTACTGCTGGCTGCTGCTACCTCCACTGCTGCTTCCGCCGGGGCTACTGTAGCTGCCACTACCTCATCTTCTTTACTGGAGTGGTGGTTACAGCTTTCGTTGTTTTTTCGGGGGGGAGGATAACAGGAATATTTCCTGCGACTCTCCATCGAGGATGGAGTCGATACGGCGATTCGCCCCCGTTTCAAAGTCGAGGAGTGGCTCAATCCTCCGTTTAACTGAGGTTGACGTTGTAGGGGGCGGTGGAGAGGTGGCGGTGGAGGTGGAGCCGTATTCCTGAGAGTGTTTCTTCTTCCTGGGTGTGGCTGGTGGTGCTGGAGGAGTAGAACGAGAAGAGGTTCTTGGTGTGGTACCACCCTCTCCCACCACGGCGTCGAGCGTTATAGTAAGATTATCAGCACTTGGGTCGTCGAACGGGAGGGGTGCCACTGATGGGGTAACAGCGGCAGGTCGTTTGAGGATGACTAATTCTTTGTTGACTTTGGCGAGTTCTTGATGAAGAGACAGCAGCATGGGTCCAATGTCCTTGTGCCAGTTGACCATACCGTCGTGGGAAGCCCCTAAGCCGTAGGGTACCACTAGTCGAGTCATGGTTGGGGTTGCCGCCATTAAATTGCCCACCTTTGTTAGGCTCATCTTGAGCCAGTATCTGCGATTCTTGGCGGTATCCAGGGTGACATTAGTGACGTAGTGAGTGTCGGCGGAAGTCTGCACTTGTTCCTGGGCTATTGGGTTTGACTCGAAGGGGGCTCCTGCCCCGAATGCAGAAATCAACCCCACAAAAGTGGGCCTGAAGTAAAGGACGGGCTCCTCTATGAGATCTTGTCCGTCGGAGGGGAGAGGGGCTATCTTCACAACAATGTCCCCCGGGGTAGACCGACAACGAATTATTGCCCTATTGGCATTACCCAGTCCTTCACGTTCCACACGGGCGTAGGAGAACGTCTTCCAGATGACGGAAGCCAGTCCATAGGGTCGCACAACAGCAGCTGCCAGGTCGTAGATGATGACGTCCCCCACCCCAAAGGCGTGGGAGTCAGTGATATCGTCGCTGACGGTCTTGATACAAGCCAGAGACATGGTGAGAGGGCGGGTGTGGGGAGCTCGTCGTCGTCAACTGTAGTATAGTGTTCCAGGAGCGGCGGTGGGCGACCTTTAAATACACCTGTGACCCACCTGGGGGGAGAGGGGTGAAGGGGTGTGGGGTAGAGATCACCTTATGTGCCCATAGACACTCCGCCCAGACTCAAAGGCTGTAATCATATCACGATGTTGGAAGGTTAATTTTTCCATCTGCCAAATCTCTGTCTGGATCTCCTGAGATGAATACTCCTCATACCTTTTCACCGTTTCTCCAAATGACTTAAAAAACCGTTCTGGGGGAGCACTCAACACAAGACGGTCATAACAATCCCATAAGGCATATATCAATCTACTTTTGTGTTCGACAAACTTGTAGTAACGTTGAGTAGAAACCAAACGCTTCAATAGGGGAGATTTTTCTCCCTCCTCTACTGCCGCAGGGGGGGTAGAAGCTCTCTCCATGGTGGATACACAACTGAATATAAAGTCGTTTAAGATGTGCTTCATATAGGTTTTTTTTCAATACGGTTCCCAATGGGGTCTCCTATGGATACCCCTACCCCCTTTTAACTGTGATCTTGCGCGAGAATTACGTATAAAGGATGGGTCTACACCAGCCACCTTCAGTAAAATCCTTACATCTGCCTTGTCACCCGTCCTAAATTGCCCCTTAGTAAAGGCTATAGTTTTAATTATATCTAAAATATTTAAATTTTACACAGGCTTTAATAAATTCCCGCGACTATCCCATACCACCTGTTGACTGTTTTGTTCAAACATGTTCAATAATGTTTTGACGTGGGGAATTTCCCCTATTTTAAAATACACATTTATTAAGTTGTCCAGACTTGGGTTTTGGGGTGTGGTGGTGGTGGCTTTGTGGCGAGTGGGCCCAGCAACAGCTACCCGCATCTCAGGCGGTAGAATGGAATGTATCCTTTTTTTTATTTGTTTTTTTAAAGGGCGACGGTCGCACCTGTCCCGCGTTTTTTGTTGAAAGAAGCCCGCGGCGGCGGGCACCTGCGCGGCGGCCGGCGCTGCGGGGGGGCGGGCAATATCTTTTAAAGGTTGTCTGACCAGTCCCCCCTGTCTGGTAGGGCTATATCGTTCAAAGGAGCTACCGTGGCAACACCGTCCACAAGTTGTTGTTGCTGGAGGGGGTGTGGGGGGAGTGTCCACTCCCCCCACGCCATCATCACCACCGCTAGAGTCACAGCCAAGGTGCTTACAGCCGCCACCAACATTATTAGCCGAATTGTCCCATTTGCTTTCGTTTTTTAAAGAGAAGGACTTATTTCCACCTCTACCACTGGTGGAAGAGGGTGGAGCCACCTCATTAAGAGGCGATGGAGTACTCTCGTTTTTATTAAATAAATATTTTTCGGCAACGAGTCGTGGTACTAGGCAATATTCTTTCACCATTTTTTTCTCTTCTTACGTAATTACTTAATTAGAGAGGAAATTAACGATACAGCCAAAGGTAACAGAGCTGCCAATATAGCACCACCTCTCCTAGAGGTTAAAATGATTTTCTTTTTGTACAATGGAGTTTTCTTACGCGCCACAGAACGAATGTCTTTCTGATACCTCTGTAGTCCATTAATTATCTGAGGTTGAACTGGGATGTTTCGTTTCAGAAAATTGGCAAAAATTTCACAAATTGATTCAATTTCCTGTCGTTTTAAAGCCTTGATTAGTTTATTCCGCTTCTTGGGTGATAAATTGTTTAATAAAAATAACAGTTGATGGTGTTTCTCTACGAGAGAGTCCTGATGAACTGTCATTTTTTTTTTTCAAAATTTGACGATGTCTTGAGCTTTAATCCAGCAATTGCTGGAATCTGGGTACCCTCTCCACTTGACGAAATATTCTCTGTGTCCTTTCGATGTCTTCCTAGACTGTAATATCGTTATGGGGAAATAGTCTGGAAGCGTTGTTGAAATCAATTCTTGCTCATAAAACATACCACTGATCGGCTCGTTGGTTAAATCTTTGACTTTATAGGTTGGAATTGGTTGTGTTCTATCGATATGAGACACTTGAAATATTTCTTCTGTATTTTGGGGCCAAAAGCCCTTGTGAAATGTATTCCTTCGCTTTGCTAGTCGTACATACTGCCCAACCTGCAGTTGTGGACTGATGGAAGTTATGGGGTGGTCATTGTTTAAATACATGACCTTAAACTGTCTTCGTATATCTTCAATGTTTTGCAACTTATGGATGGCATGTGGAGTATTTTTTAGTATTCTGTGGAAAGTGTGGTTGTATACATTCACAACTTTTGGAAGGATGTGAATGTATTGTAAAGAATTAGCCTGGGTCATATAATGATACAGTTTATGTTTTAAAGTTTTGATGGCCCGCTCCACTATACTAGATTTCATTTCCGAAAATACACTATATAACTTAATATTTTTCTTATTCAGATAATTTTGAACAGTCCTGTTGTAAAATTCTCTACCTCGGTCGGTGAATATTCGTCTTACCCCGTGAAACTGAGAGGTTTCCTCTAACACCTTCTTTAGGGCAGCTACCACATCCGTTGAATTTTTTGTTTTTAAAGTTTGAGTCTGCATTAGGCGAGAATAAACATCGACACAAATCAAAATATATTTTACACCACTATTGTATTTTTGTAAACTACAAAAGTCTCCCAAATCACAGGCAATTATGGTGCGGGGTTTAGGAGCTAATATTTTTCGCCGAGGAAATCTAACTAAATTTCTTCTGTGTAATGTGTAAGATCGTTCCCCACGGAGAAATTCCCTCACATCTGCAATACTGATGCTGGTGTCTTTAAGTCTGGCAGCCTTATACAATTTTTGAATTGATCCTGTGAAACCACCCGGGGTAGAAATGTCATTGTAGATGGAGGTAAGAATTGACCGTTTCTGCGTCGTTAAAGGCATTTTTTTTTTTTTTTTGTTCACATATGATAAACAATTTCACACTGGTCTTCATTGACAACCCCCGTTCGTAGTTGTAATGTCTCAGGAACTGTCAGATCAACCAATAAATAGCCATACTCTCTCTGGGATATTGCCCGTCGGTATATTTCGACGAAATTATTAATAGTTTTCCGCCCATATAACTGTCCACTTAAAATTTCAAGTTGGGTTATGTCTCTCTGCTTCATTAATATATAATGGGTACAATTCAGAGTTATTGTCCTAGCATATTTCCCCTGGGGAAACAAATTTTGACTAATTAGAATTACAGAAATATTATCGTGTCTGCCTCGGGTGAAGATATTGGCTATAATTGGACTCTGAATGGCTTCCAGGTATAAGTCATCAATTATATACAAAACTGACTCATTTAAAAAAGGATTCTTATACTCTAAAGGGTTAATCAGCCCTTGGGAGAGAGTAACCTTTTTTTGCAAAATGGGGTTCTTTGAAATAGGATGATCAGTATTATTTGCAGTTGACACTATAATTTTTGAGAATTTCCCGTGGTATTTAACACATAAATTTACCACCAGGCTAGTTTTCCCATAATTGCTAAATCCAGCTACAAATATTCTCGCCGGTTGATGAAAAATATTAAGTTGGTCGTCTGTGGCAGAAGTACACTCCTCCATATTTTCCTCATAAATGATCCAATTACCTGTGGGACAGCCACTTATATATATGTATATATATATATATATATGAGAGTGGGTGAGTGTGAGTGAGAGTGTGAGTGTGAGTGTGAGTGAGTGTGTGTGTGTGTGTGTGAGTGTGTGTGTGAGTGTATGTGAGTGTGTGTGTGTGTGTGTGTGTGTGTGTGTGTGTGTGCGAGAGTGAGAGTGTGAGCATGTATTCACCCCAAGGAGCGCCACCCTCCTCAGGACAAAGGCGCCCCTACCTGGGTTTTTGGGGCTCCCATTGAGATGACCTCCAGACGAGAGAAAAAAAAAAGTTCTCTATAGCAAGTCTAATCCTTCTCTTTCACACAGGAGCTGTGAGATGTTGCATGTATTGTGTATTCACCCTCCAAGGGGTACCACCCTCCTCAGACCATAAACAGCCTACCTGGGTTTTTTTTGCTCAACTCCCATAGAGATGACCGCCAGACGAGAAAAAAAGTTCCCCATAGCAACCCTAACCCTTCTCTTTCACACGACGGCGGGAGGGGTTGTGAGGTATTGTATGTGGCAACACCGCCCCCCACTTGATCATCAAATATAAGGACACCACACGCCCCTCCTTCAGTTAGTTAGTATACATACAGTTTGTGTTGAAACCTTCCACTCCCCATCCCCGTCTAGACTAACATGTAAGTAAATTAATATCTATTTCATATTTGGAGATATATATATAAATATATATATATATATATATATATATATATATATATATATATATATATATATATATATATATATATATATATATATATATATATAAATATATATAAGAGAAAGAGGGGTGTTTTGAGTGGGAGAGAATATATAATTATTTATTTTATATATTTTTTTTTCCTAGGAGTGGGGGATAATGTCACTCCCAGGTGATATTTGCAACATTTGTGGTTGGAGCTCATCACCACAATTCGTGCATACAACTTATTGCTGCCTCCGCTGTGGGGAAGCTGTGTGTGTTCAATCTAGTGGAGTTCACAGGAGAACCTGTGGTGGAGGTAAGCCCTTATTTATTTATTTATTCGTATTTATTTCAAATGAGAAATATTGAGATGGTTTCCCCTATCTTCATGGGGGTGTGGGGGCTGTGTGAGTGAGAGTGTGTATATTTATGAGTTATTTCCTTGTTAGGAGGTAAACATCACCGGCCTACCGGAGAGAGTGGTTTTGTATGCCTCATATGTGGTAGCGTCACCTCGAAGCCTCACCCCACTTTCACCTGCAGCAGTTGTGGGGTCACTTTGTGTGAGCACTTGACCTCTGAACATCTACAATCATGTCCCCAAGGTGAGTGAATAAACCCTCTCTCCAGTTTTATTATCTTAAGAAGCTTTCTTGAGGCGTTATGTCATGGGGTTTAGTAGAGTGTGATGGGTGTTGCCTTTTATTATTAATATTATTATTATTGTTATTATTATTATTATTATTATTATAATTATTATAATTATTATAATTATTTTTCAGGGGTGCTTCAGAGGCAGGTAAAGACATCTCAGGGGCAGGTAGGAGAGGAACTTCACCCCAAAGCCCAACGTAACAATAGCCCCTTAGGTGGTGGCGGGGGTAGACAGCCCTTTGAAAATGGGGGGGAGGAAGAGATGAGTGATGATGGTGGTGATGGTGATGATGATGGTGGTGGTGGTGGTGACATCCCTCAGGCAGGTCCTAGTGGTCTTAGACCCCATGACAACAATCGAGATAGAGATGGAAATTCCTCAGAAGGGGAGGATGTTATAGACATCCCTCACTTAATTAATAGGGTGGGGGCCCTGGGCGATCTCTTTACTAGAATGGAATATTCCATCCCCCCAGCCTTTGCCACAGATCCTGTAGGTCTTCTAAGCAACTTTAGAGAACTATTCTCTAACGAAATAGAGAATTACATGAATTCTCTGGGGGGTCATGGCAATTTTACTTCATCATTCAAAATCCTCCTTGAAGTGAAGGTTACACTTTTAAAGCAACGTCTCACAGAAGATGATGACTATAGGGAACACTTCATAACGACACCTGCTAGGCTGGTAACTCTTGAGGAGGTGGGTGATCTTATTGATAGTTGGGTGGGTTATATGATTACACGTCTGGAGGATCTCCTTTCAGAAACAGAGGGGAGTGGTTTTATATTATTTAATGTTGATTTCCTCAAAATCGTTATCTGTAATGGTAGTGTAAGGTCAGTTTTGGGGGATTATGTCCCTTATCCCCCCTTTTTAAGGGGCCGACACGAGGTCTTCAACCCAAACCCAAATGGTAACAATGGAACATGCATTATTCAATGCATTGCCGCTTTTCGGGCGTCACAACAAGGATGGAAATGGAAACGTATAGGAAGACTTGTAGAGTCTCACTCTAGGGTTAGGAAAATGGTCAAATACGAGCAATTATCTTTCCCTCTCTCATGGGAGGATATCTCTAAATTGGAAAATAGGAATAAACTCTCCATTTTTTTGTATTCAATTCACAAACATACAGACGGTGCCTATCACGTCTCTCTTTGTCGTCGTGGTAGCAGACAGTACTCAGACATAGTTCCATTATTATTATTGGGGGAGTCTCATGTAAGTCTTATTAAAGACTTAAATAAATTTTTACGGAACTTTACCCGCAGCCACAGGCGAAAGACAGTCTTCTGTAGAAGCTGTCTTTCTGAATATCAAAATTCTAGTGAGCTGTCTCACCATTCTGTTTCCTGCGACATCACGCAGAAAATGATTTATCCCCAGGAGGGGGACACCCTTCATTTTAAAAATACAGGGAAAGGTTACCCCCCTTCCCATGTAGCTTATTTCGATTTCGAGAGTGTCCTAAGCACTGAGGATTGTCTAGGTTCTGTTACAGCCATACATAGGCCTATAGCATACAGCTATATAATTGTTGATAGGAACCACTCCGTCATTGATAAATTTACTTATTTTGGGGGGGACAGCGTCACTCATTTCATGGAGCGAGTTGCCACCAAATGGGAAATAATCAGATCCACCCTACCCAAATATGAAATAGACATGTCTCTTGAGGATATGGTTCATTTTAGGAGACAGACTCACTGTCAGTTTTGTGAGGCGGTATTTACACCCACCAATTTCAAGGTTCAACATCATGATCACCTTAGGAAAAAACTCAATTATATTGGAGCTCTATGTAATTACTGCAACCTCCGCCACAAGAATGCTCTAGAGAGTTTAGTCCTAATTGCCCACAATATGTCTTATGACATGGGCTTAATTTTGAGGGAGTTTGCCATGGGTTCAAATATTAAGAGCAATATCCTCATGAGGCAGGGGACTAAATATCTTAAGGTAGAAATAGGCAACCTTAAATTTCTTGATTCACTGGCTTTTATTACGGGCAGTCTTTCGTCCCTAGCAAAAACCCACATTGATTCAGGCAGCCCCTTAACATTCACTTACTCAATGATAGAAGGTTTACCCGAAGAGAGTCACCACCTACTCTTAAAGGGTAAGCAGTTTTTCCCTTATGAATATGCCACAAAAATCAGCTGCTTTAATGATGCAACACTCCCCCCTATTGAAATGTTTTACAGCTCCCTAAACAAATCATCCATCACTTTGGAAGAATATAGACATTCTAAATTAGTATGGGAGGCTACAGGATGTGAGTCATTAAAGGATTATCTCCTTGTTTATTTAAGGTGTGATGTCGGTTTACTGGCTGACATTTTTACTCACCATAGAGTAATTCTAAATGATATATTTTCCTTAGAGATGACTCACTACTGTAGCCTTCCAGGCTACTCCTATGATTGCTTCTTGAAAAGTAGCAAAATATCGTTGGAGTTAAGTGCAGATGTGACGTTGCACAATCTCATATCACAAAACATACGAGGGGGTTTTACAACTGCAGTTAGGAGTTATGTCAGAGCTAACAACCGCTATGTCAACCCATCTTTTAACCCCCAGGAGGATAGGTCTTCTTTCTTACTATACCTTGATTTCAACTCCCTTTACGGGAGTTGTATGACTAAGAAATTACCCTATGGTGGTCTAAGAAGGTTGTCATCTGATGAGATGAACTCCTTCATTAGCGAAGGGAAGATAATGACAGAACAGCCATTCTCTTCTAACAAAGGGTACTGGCTATTAATTGACACCAAACACGTGAGACCTGAAATAGCTAGACTAACAGACGATCTACCCCTTTGTTTACACCATAGGGGAATAAGTATGGAGGATATCTCACCATTTAGTAGGGGACTTCTGGAAACAAACAACATCACACACCTCCCCAAAAAAAACAACAAGTTGGTAGGGGATCATCTCCCAAAGAAACATTATTTCATATCTCTACACCTCTTACAGTTATTTATTGAGATAGGTCTTGAAGTAGGGGCTATTCATGCCATTTATGAGTTCCACCAGTCTGATTTTATGGCAGAATTTGTTAACACCAACGTTAACAATAGAAATGCTTCCACCAGTAACGATAGGAAAACACTCTTCAAATTACTGACGAACAGTGTTTTTGGTAAAACACTACTGAACCCAGCCCGTTATGCCATTGACACCAAACTAGTGACTTCAGCTAGGGTCTTTTTACGAGAGGTGAAGAATCCCCGCTTTAAACGTATGGTGCATTTAGGTGACAATAAATTATTGTCTGTCAGTTCCAGACCATTCATTAAAATTACTCATCCTAATTACATTGGGTTCCAGATTCTTGAGCTAGCAAAATACAGTTTGTACCATTTTTGGTACAGGGTACTTAAGAACCACTATTCAGATAGGGCAGCACTGATATACAGCGATACAGACAGTTTCATCTTCAGTTTAATGACTGAAGATGTCTTTAACGAGATGGGGAAAGAACCCCTTAGATCATGGATCGATACCAGTAACTTCCCTGAAACTCACCCCTTGTATGATCCTTCTAAAAAGGGTGTTTTAGGTCTTTTAAAGTCAGAGGTTTCAGATAGACACATCCTTGAAGTTGTAGCTCTCAAGCCCAAAATGTATAGTTTGCTGTTGCACAACAATTCAAATTCCATTACCGCTAAGGGTATCCCCCGCGCTGTGCAAAGATCTTTAACTCATAGTCATTTTAAAGAAACCCTTCACAACAATTCAGTAGTAAATACTTTTCAATACTACCAAATTAGGAATTTAGGAGGGCAAATGGTCACCACCCATAATACTAAGAGGGGTTTAAGTGCATTTGATGATAAACGCTATTACCTAAATAAATACAAAAGCCTAGGCTATGGCCATCCAGACATACCACCTGACCCCCACCCATCCACCTCAACCCAAGGGGTGACCGCTGGAAGTGAAAGTGATGACGTCATCGAGCCACACGGTGAGGAAGGGCGACACCCTTCCAGTGAGAGTGAACGCTATGACGACAGTAGCCCCCTAGGAGAGGAAGTAGAACCACAACACCTCTTTCTCCCTCTGGATGATGACTCATCGTCATCATCACCCCAGGAGGGGGGGGAAGACCCCACAACAGACCTCTGGGCACGGAGGAGGGGTCTAGTTAGACAATATTATGGGGGGGGAATTAGATTACGACTACGTTTAAGCCACTATGTACTTTTGTTAATATATTGTATAAAACAAGTGTTATTTCTTTTCACCCACTTTTATTTTGAGTATATATATATCCTATATAGCTCCGGACATATATGCACATAGTCCTGGAGGGGCCATTCAGACTTGTTAGAATATATATATATCCTTAATTAGTCCTATATTTATATAATGAGTGTAGTGTTTAAACGGAGATGACACAGTGTAAGTGACATGTGGTGGGGGCACACCGTAGACTACAATTTGAGGTGGGTCTATCTGTCACCCAGCTTCTGATTCCTTTTGTCCGATAAGTGGGCCTATCTGGCTCCCCGCCTCTGATTCCATTGTCTGATAAGTACCCCCCATTGTTTGTTAAGTGCGCCTATCTGGCTCAGAATATACTACTGTGGTGAAGGGAAGGAAAGGTGGTCAAGGGTAAGGAATGTGGCGAAGAGTAGGGAAGGTAATTAAGAGCAGGGAAGGTTGTGAAAGGTAAGGAAGGTGGTGAAGGGTTTGGAAGGTGATGAAGGGTTGGGAAGGTGAAGGGTAGGGAAGGTGGTGAAGAGTAGGGAAGGTGGTGAAGGATAGGGAAAGTGGTGAAGAGTTGGGAAGGCGGTGAAGTGAAGGGAAGGTGGTGAACGGAAGAGAAGGTGGTGAAGGGTAAGGATGGTGGTTAAGGGTAAGGACGGTGGTGAATAGTTGGGAAGATGAAGGGTAGGGAATGTGGTGAAGAGTAGGGAAGGTGGTGAAGGTTTTGGAAGGTGGTGAAGTGTAGGAAAGGTGGTGAAGGGTAGGGAAGTTGGTGAAGGGAAGGAAAGGTGGTGAAGAGAAGAGAAGGTGGTGAAGGGATGGAAAAGTGGTGAAGGGTTTGGAAGGTGGTGAAGAGTAGGGAAGGTGGTAAGAAGAGGGAAGGTGGTGTAGAGTAGGGCAGGCGGTGATGAGTTGGGAAGGATTTGAAGAGTAGGGAAGTTGGTGAAAAGTCGGGAACGTGGTGAAGGTTAGGGAAGGTGGTAAAGAGTGGGAAAGGTAGTGAAGTAAGGGGAAGGTGGTGCAGAGTAGGGAAGGTGTTGAAGGGTAGGGAAGGTGGTGAAGGGTAGAGAAGGTTGTGAATGGTAGGGAAGGAGGTGAAGACTAGGGAAGGTGGTGAATGAGAGAGAAGGTGCGGAAGAGTAGGGAAAGTGATGAAGGGAAGTGAAGGTGGTGAAGAGAAGGGAAGGTGGTGAAGAGTAGGGAAGGTGATGAAGAGTAGGGAAGGTTGTGAAGAGTAGGGAAGTTGGTTAGATTAGGGAAGATGGTGTAGAGTAAGGTGGGTGGTCAAGAGTAGGGAAGGTGGTGAAGAGTAGGGAAGGTGGTGAAGGGTAGGGAATGTGGTGAAGAGTATTGAAGGTGGTGAAGTGTAGGGAAGGTGGTGAAGAGTAGGGAAGGTGGTGAAGAGTAAGGAAGGTGGTGAAGGGTTGGGATGGTAGTGAAGGGAAGGAAAGGTGGTGAAGGGTGAGTAAGGTGGTGAAGGGTAGGGATGGTGGTGAAGGGAATGAAAGGTGGTGAAGGGTAATCTTGAGGTTATCTTGAGATGATTTCGGGGCTTTAGTGTCCCCGCGGCCCGGGCCTCGACCAGGCCTCCACCCCCAGGAAGCAGCCCGTGACAGCTGACTAATTCCCAGGTACCTATTTACTGCTAGGTAACTGGGGCATTCAGGGTGAAAGAAACTTTGCGCATTTCTTTCTGTATCGTGCGGGAATCGAACCCGCGCCACAGAATTACGAGTCCTGCGCGCTATATACCACGCTACGAGGCCCCCCCAAGGTGTAGGTAAGGTGGTGAAGGGTAAGGAAGGTGGTGAAGGGTTGGGATGGTAGTGAAGGGTAGGGAAGGTAGTGATAAGCACAGAAGGTGGTCAAGGGTAGGGAAGGTTATCTTGGTTATCTAGAGATGATTTCGGGGTTTTTAGTGTCCCCGCGGCCCGGTCCTCGACCAGGCCTCCACCCCCAGTAAGCAGCCCGTGACAGCTGACTAACACCCAGGTACCTATTTTACTGCTAGGTAACAGGGGCATAGGGTGAAAGAAACTCTGCCCATTGTTTCTCATCGGCGCCCGGGATCGAACCCGGGACCACAGGATCACAAGTGTGTTGTCCGCTCGGCCGACCGACTCCCAGAAGGTGGTGAAGGTTAAGGAACGTGGCGAAGAGTAGGGAAGGTAATTAAGAGTAGGGAAGATTGTGAAGGGTAAGGAAGGTGGTGAAGAGTATGGAATGTGGTGAAAAGTAGGGAAGATGGAGAAGGGTAGGGAAGGTGGTGAAGGGTAGGGAAGGTGGTGAAGGGTAGGGAAGGTGGTGAAGGGTAGGGAAGGTGGTGAAGAGTATGGAATGTGGTGAAAAGTAGGGAAGGTAGTGAAGGGTAGGGAAGGTGGTGAAGGGTAGGGAAGGTGGTGAAGGGTAGGGAAGGTGGTGAAGAGTATGGAATGTGGTGAAAAGTAGGGAAGGTGGTGAAGGGTAGGGAAGGTGGTGAAGGGTAGGGAAGGTGGTGAAAGTTTGGGATGGTGGTGAAGGGTAGGGAGGGTGGTGATAAGTAGGGAGGGTGGTGAAGGGTTTGGAAGGTGGAGAAGGGTAGGGAAGGTGGTGGAGGGTAGGGAAGTGGTGAAGAGTAGCGAAGGTTGAAAAGGGTAGGGAAGGTGGTGAAGGGTAGGGAAGATGGTGAAAAGAAGGGAAGGTTGTGATGGATAAGGATAGTGGTGAAAGATAATAAATGTGGTGAAGGGTTGGGAAGGTGGTGAAAGGTTTGGAAGGTGGTGAAGAGATGGGAAGTTGTTGAAGGGTAGGGAAGGTGGTGAGGAGTAGGGAAGTGGTGAAGAGTACTGAAGGTGGTGAAAAGTAGAAAATGTGGTGAAGAATAGGGAAAGTGGTGAAGGGTAGGGAAGGTGGTGAAGGGAAGGAAAGATGTTGAAAGGTAGTGAAGATGGTGAAGGGTTTGAAAGGTGGTGAGGGGTAGGGAAAGGGGTGAAGAGTTGGGAAGGTGGTAAAGGGAAGGGAAGGTGGTGAACGGAAGGGAAGGTGGTGAAGGGTAAAGATGGTGGTGAAGGGTAGGGACGGTGGTGAATAGTTGGGAAGGTGAAGGGTAGGGAAGGTGGTGAAGAGTAGGGAAGGTGGTAAAGATTAGGGAAGGTGGTTAAGGGTAGGGAATGTGGTGAAGAGTATGGAAGGTCGTGAAGGTTAGGGAAGGTAGTGAGGGGAATGAAAGATGGTGAAGGGAAGGTAAGGTGGTGAAGGGTAGGGAAGATGATGAAGGGAAAGGAAGATAGTGAAGGGTAAGTAAGGTGGTGAAGGGTAGAAAAGTTGGTGAGCGGAAGGAAAGATGGTCGAGGGTAGGGAAGGTGGTTAAGGGAAAGAAAGGTGGTGAAGGGTAGGTAAGGAGGTGAATGGTAGGGAAGGTCGTGAAGGGTTGGGAAGTTGGTGAAGGGAAGGAAAAGTGGTGAAGGGCGGGTAAGGTGGTGAAGGGCAGGGAAGGTAGTGATAAGTAGGGAAGGTGGTGAAGGGTTGGGAAGGTGGTGAAGGGTAGAGAAGGTGATGAAGAGTAAGGATTGTGGTGAAGGGAAGGAAAGGTGTGAAGGGTGGGCAAGATGGCGAAAGGTAGGGAAGGTGGTTAAGGGAATGAAAGGTGGTGAAGGGTAGGTAAGGTGGTGAAGGGTAGTGAAGGTGGTGAGAGGTTGGGAAGGTGGTGAAGAGCAGGAAAGGTGGTGATGGGTAGGGAAGGTGGTGAAGGGTAGGGAAGGTGGTGAAGGGTTGGGAAGGTGGTGAGGGGTAGAAGGGTTGGGTTAGGTGGTGAGGGGTAGTGAAGGTGGTAAAGGTTAGGGAAGGTGGTGAGGGATAGAGAAGGTGGTGAAGGGTAGGTAAGGTGGTGAAGGGTAGGGAAGTTGGTGAAGTGTAGAGAAGGTGCTGAAGGGTACAGAAGGTGGTGAAGAGTAGGGAAGGTGGTGAAGGGTAGGGAAGGTGGTGAAAGGTAGGGAAGGTGGTGAAGGGAAGGAAAGGATGTGAAGGGAAGGAAAGGTGGTGAAGGGTAGGGAAGGTGGTGAAAGGTAGGGAAGGTGGTGAAGGGAAGGAAAGGTGGTGAAGGGTAGGGAAGGTGGTGAAGCTTATTGAAGGTGGTGACGGAAGGGAAGGTGATGAAGGGTAGGGAAGGTGGTGAAGAGTAGAGAAGGTGGTGACGGGTATGGAAGGTGGTAAAGATTAGGGAAGGTGGTTAAGGGTAGGGAATGTGGTGAAGAGTATGGAAGGTCGTGAAGGTTAGGGAAGGTAGTGAGGGGAATGAAAGATGGTGAAGGGAAGGTAAGGTGGTGAAGGGTAGGGAAGATGATGAAGGGAAAGAAAGATAGTGGAGGGTAAGTAAGGTGGTGAAGGGTAGAAAAGTTGGTGAGCGGAAGGAAAGATGGTCGAGGGTTGGGAAGGTGGTTAAGGGAAAGAAAGGTGGTGAAGGGTAGGTAAGGAGGTGAATGGTAGGGAAGGTCGTGAAGGGTTGGGAAGTTGGTGAAGGGAAGGAAAAGTGGTGAAGGGCGGGTAAGGTGGTGAAGGGTAGGGAAGGTAGTGATAAGTAGGGAAGGTGGTGATGGGTAGGGAAGGTGGTGAAGGGGAGAGAAGGTGGTGAAGAGTAAGGATTGTGGTGAAGGGAAGGAAAGGTGTGAAGGGTGGGCAAGATGGTGAAAGGTAGGGAAGGTGGTTAAGGGAATGAAAGGTGGTGAAGGGTAGGTAAGGTGGTGAAGGGTAAGGAAGGTGGTGAAGGGTAGTGAAGGTGGTGAGAGGTTGGGAAGGTGGTGAAGAGTAGGAAAGGTGGTGATGGGTAGGGAAGGTGGTGAAGGGTAGGGAAGGTGGTGAAGGGTTGGGAAGGTGGTGATGGGTAGAAGGGTTGGGAAGGTGGTGAGGGGTAGTAAAGGTGGTAAAGGTTAGGGAAGGTGGTGAAGGATAGGGACGGTGGTGAATAGTTGGGAAGGTGAAGGGTAGGGAATGTGGTGAAATGTTGGGAAGGTGGTGATGGGTTTGGAAGGTGGTGAAGGGTTGGCAGGGTGAAAGATAGGGAAGGTCGTGAAGAGTAGGGAAGATGGTGAAGGGTTTGGAAGGTGGTGAAGGGTATGTAAGGTGGTGAAGGGTAGGGAAGATGGTGAAGGGTTTGGAATTTGGTGAAGGGTAGTGAAGGTGGTAAAGATTAGGGAAGGTGGTGAAGGGTAGGGAAGGTGATGAAGAGTAGGGAAGGTGGTGAAAGGTAGGGAAGGTAGTAAAGATTAGGGAAGGTGGTGAATGGTAGGGAGGGTGGTGAAAATTAGGGAAGGTGGTGAAGGGTAGGGAGGGTGGTGCAGAGTAATGAAGGTGGTGAAGGGTGGGGAAGGTGGTGAAGGAAAGGAAAGTTGGTGAAGGGTAAGTAAGGTGGTGAAGGGTAGGTAAGGTGGTGAAGGGAAGGAAAGGTGGGCGAGAGTAGGGAAGGTGGTGAAGAGAAGGAAAGGTGGTGAAGGGTAGGTAAGGTGGGGAAGGGCAGGGAAGGTTGTGAAGGGAAGGAAACATGGTGAAGGATAAGTAAGGTAGTGAAGGGTAGGGAAGGTGGTGAAGGGAAGGAAAGGTGGTCGTGGGTAGGGAAGGTGGTGAAGGGTAGAGAAGGTGGTGAAGGGTAGGTAAGGTGGTGAAGGGTAGGGAAGTTGGTGAAGAGTAGAGAAGGTGCTGAAGGAGAGGGAAGGTGGTGAAGGGTAGGGAAGTTGGTGAAGTGTAGAGAAGGTGCTGAAGGGTACAGAAGGTGGTGAAGAGTAGGGAAGGTGGTGAAGTAGAGGGAATGTGGTGAAGAGTATTCAAGGTGGTGAAGGGATTGAAAGGTTGTGAAAAGTAAGGAAGGTGGTGAAGGGTAGGGAAGGTGGTGAAAGGTAGGGAAGGTGGTGAAGGGAAGGAAAGGATGTGAAGGGAAGGAAAGGTGGTGAAATGTAGGGAAGGTGGTGAAAGGTAGGGAAGGTGGTGAAGGGAAGGAAAGGTGGTGAAGGGTAGGGAAGGTGGTGAAAGTTAGGGGAGGTGGTGAAGGGAAGGAAAGGTGGTGAAGCTTATTGAAGGTGGTGACGGAAGGGAAGGTGATGAAGGGTAGGGAAGGTGGTGAAGAGTAGAGAAGGTGGTGACGGGTATGGAAGGTGGTGTATGGTCGTTAGTAGTAATGATAGTGATAGTGATGAAGGTCGGAAGTAGTAAAGATAGTTACAGTGACGAAGGTCGTGAGTAGTTGTGACAATAACAACATCGTTGCTGCATTGAGTTCTGGCGATATCGACGCAATCTATGGACCACCACATCAACTCAAATGCATTATAATGCTAGATGAAGACAAAGCCATCTGTTGGAGTAGGTGTGACAAGTTCAACGGCATCTGTGAAAGGCTCCTGTTCATACCTCAGTTAGGAGATGATGTCGAAGATGAAGACCTGTGGTGAGTGAAGTAACAATATCAACGCCATCCAGATTGTACATCCGATTATATTTACAGTTCCCCGGTGAAAGGCTGCCATCCTATGTTTTCCTTGTATATGTTCTGTCTGGTTAATGATTATTATATCCACAGGGGTGATGTGGTTGTCAGTTCTAGACTGCCCAAGGCAGTTCATCTTGGGCAGTCTAGAACTCTTGATTTGTCCCTGTGAGGACATGTGGCCGCCTTCAGTAGTAGACAGTGTGTTCGCTGTTGTATTTGTGCAGTGTTGTGTGGACCAACGTACCTGGGAAATTACCAAGAGGAGTTACAAGACGACAGTTCTGTCTGTCTGCTGAGAAGGGCTGCTAATGTGTAGGCAGATTTCTGTCAGGGTGTTATTGGTGACCCCTGGAAGTGTTATTTGATACCTCTGTCAGCGTGTTGCTGAAGCTGTCTGCCAGTGTGTTTCTGGAGAGCAGATGTTCGGGTATTTTGACATGGTGACGATACCATGTGGGGACTGGCCCATGGTGAGTAATGTGAACTCACCGGTGATGACCATTGGACGTGGATGACGTATATTTGAAAATAGTTGGCTCACCGGGAATTTGAAGAACGCTTCAGAGACATCTTAAGTATCCTGTGCGAAAGAGAGACTGTGTACATATGTGTAGTTATATGAAATAGATAATATATTGGTGAAGGTGTTATTTAGTTTAGTTTACCCCATTATTCCTTACACAATTACTTGCTACCGTCAATTCTTGACAACGTACCATTGACTTGGGGTGGGATCATAGAAGAACAAGAGGCACTAAAGCCCCATAAGCAGAATGAACCTGGTTACTGGGTCAAGCAGGCTGTAACAGTAGTAAAGATGGTTACAGTGAGGAAGGTCGTGAGTAGTAAAGATGGTTACAGTGAGGAAGGTCGTGAGTAGTAAAGATGTTTAATGTAATAAGGGTCGTGTGTATTGAAGAGGCGGCCCTTATCACCCTTCTAGTGGCAAAAGAGTTAGTTTATATATGTAAAACAAATAGAGCAAAATTTCAAAAGAACTCAAGTAACATAAATTATTAAAGCTATAATAAAATCATATATACGTCTCAGATCAATGCATTAAATTACAACACTTTTTTCTCGCATTGAACCTTACACTCCGACCAAGTGATTTGGTCAGAGTGATGTGGTAGCCACCTGAATGTAATGTCAGCTACATGGGAAGAACATTTCAACTGATGTATAATGTTTATTTTCAAACTCATAAATTTATTTAATAATCATATTAAAAATAAACAAAAATTGTTACCTCCTTGCTGCAGGGAAGCTGTGGGTGATGCTGCTGGTGACGGTGGTGATATGGGGCGTGACCCTGTGGCTGCTGCAGAGGGCGTGGCAGTGGGTGACGGGAGGGCGTCCCGTGGCGCTCAACGCCACCATCCTATACGCCTGGGGGGCGCTCCTGCAGAACCTGCCCTCGCAACCCTCCGCCACCTTCTCTGGCAGGGTAGGCAGTTCATGATTATAATTATTTGTTACTAGCTGTGCCCTGCCACTGTATCATCATAATTGATGATGCAATTATTACATCATCCTCCCCAGGGGTTTGAACACTAACATTCCGTGTCGGGTCCAAGTTAGAGCAAACTCTTCCTGGTCTGTCATGTCTGAGCTAAGTCATTGAATAGGGGAAATTTGTTACTGGTCTGCCAGAGTAATTTATCTTTAAGCAGAAGCATCCGATTGACTTCTCTCTACGTACTCTTTAACATCTAAGTCATCACTTACATAACCCATATTATTATACACCTCTAGGATAGGGAGACCTTTAATTTCTTTAGGTACTTGCACGGAGTCCTTTTCTTCACACTGCCTTTTATCATCCTTACTCGATCTAGAGTCTAGAGAGACTCTAGGGTAAGATTAATAATTCTAGCACGAATCTTCTCAATATTTCTTACGTTTTTCTTCACTGTCGAGGGTAATTGAAAAACTAACTCTCCAAAATTAAATTTTTACATTTTTATTTTTGGTCTGGCGCCTAAAAGCGTTTCATAAGGGCTTCTTACATTTTCAAAGATTGGTTGACACATATCATATATCATGCTTTTATTCGTTTTGAGTGAGGTGATATGGCTCAAATGTTTTGGGTGAGGTGACAGAACACGAATCAATGGGAATAAATTGAATATGAAAACATAAGAATGAAAGTAACTACAGAAGGTCTATTGGTCCATATTTTTTCTTGCTGCTTCTATGTTGGTTCGGGGTCTTAAAGTGGGTATAATATAGTTATGTATTAATTGGCTGTTGAATGTTGGTGTTTACTTTTTGATGTGTAGTACCTCGCTGATGTCGAGTCTCCTGCTAGTGCTGTATCCATTGATGATTTCTGTGTAGCTTGTTAAGATTTCTCTGAAGATGGTCTGGTTGTGAGAAGAGATAATATGTTCCTTGATGGAGCCCTGTTGTTTGTGCATTGTTAATCGCCTAGAAAGAGACGCTGTTGTCTTGCCTATATAATGAGATCAAAGATTATTGGGGAATACAAACCTGGTTATGCATATGGGAATGTCAAGACCCACAAGCCTGGAAACCCACTTCGGCCAATCATCAGCCAGATGCCCACACCCACATACAGACTGGCTATGCAACTCAACTGCTTGTTGACTCCTTATGTACCTTGTGACTTCAGCCTGAAGTCTCCAAAGGAATTCGTTGACTTACTGCGGGGAGCACAGGCCATAGAGATAAGAGCCTCTTTTAATGTAGAGTCGCTGTTTACCAATGTACCTGTCGATGAAACAATCAGAATGATAATGTACAGAGTTTATCGTGATCCAGCTTGTACTCCTCTTGACATACCAGAAAACATACTAAGTAAGCTACTCCTAGCCTGCACTAAAGAGGCGCCCTTCTTGAGTCCAGATGGGCACATGTATAAGCAAGTAGATGGGGTCGCCATGGGGTTTTGTCCTAGATGTACTGTTTGCAAACTTCTACATGGGTACCAAAAAGCAAAGGGTCTTAGGTGACATGGACTTGAAACCCGCCATATACTGCAGGTATGTTGATGAAATTTTTAAGCAGGTACCTGATGTCAGACGTCTGCAGCAGCTGAAGGAGGCATTCGAGCAGAAATCGGTGTTAAGTTTCACTGACGAGATGGAAAATGATGGGAAGCTGCCCTTTCTAGATGTAACAGTCACGTAAAGAAATGGAGGCTTCCACACTGCAGTCTACACTAAGGAAACAAACATAGGAATGTGCCTCAATGCCAATAGTGACTGCCCAGCAGGTACAAGAGGAGTGTTGTAAACACTTACGTCGACTGTGCTCTCAGCCACAGCTCAGAATGGCAACAAGTCGATGAAGAAATCTGTAGGGTAAGGCAGGTCCTAGTCAACAATGGCTTCTCCAACGGTATGTAGAACACGTCATAAAAAGAAAGGTGAAACGTGATGCAACCTCTGAAGAGTCAACCAATACAACACTTGTACTCCCAATTAGACTGTTTAACAGGAACTTCTTTTCGACGGCTCACAAAATGGAGGAAAGTGTCGTGATAGATATTAATAATAGGAACGTTATCCCTACAGACTAAAATCAGAAAATACAATTGACAATTTATTACAAAAACAAAAAAACTGCCAACCTACTCATGAAAAACTCCCCAGACACCAAACAGAAACGCCTTGAAGGAAACCAACATCGTCTATGTCTTCACATGCCCACTTGGGGGAATGTAAGCCCCCAAAGATCTCAGTATATAGACAAGATAACAACGTCTCTTTCTATGTGATTAACAATGCACAAATAACAGGGCTCCATCAAGGAACTTATAATCTCTTCTCACAACCAGACCATCACCAGAGAAATCTTAATAAGCAACACAAAAATCATCAATAGATACAGCGATAGCCGAAGACTCGACATCAGCGATGCACTACACATCAAAAAGTCAACACCAGCAATCAACAGTCAATTAACGCATAACTATATTCTACCCACTTCAAGACCCTGAACCAACATAGAAGCAGCAAGAGAAAATATGGACCATTAGGTCTTCTATAGGTACTTTCATTCCTATGTTTTCATATCCAATTTATACCCAATGAATCGTGGTCTGTCACCTCCCCCAAAACATTTGTGTTATATCACCTCGCTCAAGACGAATATAAGCATGGTATATGATATATGATATGTGTAAACCAGTCTTTGAAAATGTAAGAAGCACTTACGAAACGCTTTTAGGCATCAGACAAAAAATAAAAATGTAAAAAAATGGCATCCAAAATCAGAGCAACACTCAGCAAGAAAATAGAAGAATGCAACACAATAGGGGCGATCAGAATCATCCACAGTGAAGACACAGTCGCAACCAGGGATGCCGATACAGCAAAAGCCCTGAGAGAAAAACATCCACTCAGAGCTCCTTGAGACGACAGTGTTCCCCTAGTCGGTGTCACCAGAGCAGAACCCCTGTGTGTGCTTGATTCCGTGGTGAATAAAGCAGCTTTATCCTTCCCAACAGAATCAGCAGGTGGGTTCACAGGTCTAAGACCGAAACATATCAAGCAAATGCTCAACCCTGCACTGGGAGACATTGCACAGGGCTTCCTGTTGGAATTAACTAGATTCTCCAACACATGTCTAGCTGGCAACATACCAGAGACCATACGGCTTCTCTTTTTTGGCGCTACCCTCTGTGCCCTGAGGAAAAAAGATGGAAGAATTTGACCGATAGCTGTGAGCAATTCACTCCGGCGCCTCGTTGCTAAGGCTGCTGCTAGAACTGTTAGTCAGGCAGCAGCAGACATGCTGAAGCCAAAACAGCTTGGGTTTGGCATTCCCCAAGGGTGTGAGGCAGCGGCTCATGCAGCTAGAGCCTACATTGCCAACATTACAGATGAATAAGCCCTGATAAAACTGGACTTCAAAAATGCTTTCAATCTGGTTCGAAGGGATGCAGTACTCAGTGCGGTTTTGCCTTTTCCCTTCCCTCTACCCGTTTGTAAACTCATGCTACAGCAAGAATCTAACTCTGCTATTTGGGGAACATGAAATTTAATTACAAGAAGGTGTCCAAGAGGGTGACCCCCTTGCTCCTTTTCTTTTCTGCCTAGTTATCAAGGAAGTCACCGATAACCTGTCCAGTGAGCTCAACATTTGGTTTTTGGAAAATGATACTCTAGCTGGCTCCCCAGCCTCACTCTTGGACGACATAAGAATAATTCAGGAGCAAGGAGCAAGTCTAGGCCTCACCTTGAAGAAGACTTCCAAGTGCAAAATAACCTCCACCAACCAGCACATAATAGAGCGAATAAAGGTTGTTTTGGCTGATATTCATACAACCAACCCTGAGGACAGCACACTCCTAGGTGCTCCTCTTGGAGGGAATGCCATCGACGAGGTCCTTGGTAAGAAGATTACTGACCTGAAGAGGATGAACGAGAGGATTGAAGACATTGATGCTCATGATGCACTTTACCTCATCACCAGATGCTTGTCCCCTCCCCAGGCTGACCTACTTTCTAAGATGTTCGCCATCTTTCAACAATATTAAATTAGAAGATTACGACAGCTTGTTGAAATCAACACTAGAACAAGCCCTCAATCTTTCCCTCAGCGACTTACAGTGGAAACAGGCCTCCCTTCCTGTCAGACTCAGGGCCCTTGGCGTGTGCACAGCAACACAAATTGCTGTACCAGCGTTTCTGTCCTCTTCAGTGGCGTCTGACAACTTGGTGAAGGAAATCCTACCTGAGCACCTAGTTCAACGGGCAGGGGTGCATGATCCCAGCTTCACAGACTGCACAACCAAATGGGTCTCTCTCGCAGGACCAGCACCCCAACTACTGCCTTCTGAAGCCCATAAGCAATCCAGCTATGGGATCGCCCCATTACCGACCAAGAACCACATGACTCTGCCCGACTTGGAGCTGTAGCAGCTCCCCATGCAGGTGACATCCTATTAGCAACCCCAATATCAGCAACCAGCACCCATCTCACAACGCAGGCCCTCCGAATTGCTGTGGCTCTCCACTTCGCTGCCCCAATCCACATCGAATACAGGTGTATTTGCGTCGAGGCAGAGGCTGACAGGTACGGACGGCATGGCCTTCTCTGCCAAAGGACGGGAGGATGGCATGCAAGACACGGCGAGGTCAATGACATTATTAAGAGAAGCCTTACCACAGCCGGTTGTCCAGCAAAGAGAGAGCCCGGTACCTTAGCCCTTAAACTGCGCATGGCGTATATATACGCCCTGAGTAACATGTCCCATGGTGCGCATGGCGTATATATACGCCATAGGGTGCCAGGCCTGATTCAAATGGCCCGCGGCTACACGGGGTTCACAGTAGCTTCCTCAGGGCTCTTGTAAACAGATGCCATTTAAAAAAAAAATCGTGGGCAATATTCTCAGGTGTGAGAGGCACAGTACTGTTGGAGCAACCAAGGCCGGCGCACGCAGCATGAGCGAACAGCATTGATGTTCAGCTTGTGACCACAGCATCGCCGAAAAATGTCAAAATAAATATATAACTGTTATTATTTAGCGATGACAATATTACAGATGACCAATGACTGTGATATAAATAACCAGGGTTGTGATAATAGCAGGATTGTTGTAATAATTAGCGCTGTGGGAGGAGTGATGCTGAGAGACGGAGGGAGACAGCATCGTTTACTGACTGTGTGGCCACCTGTTATTGTTTGTATTCACCATACCAGGTCAGTGGTTCTCTATGGTGAACACAAATGTAGATACTTATATATAATGTGTGTATTAGTGTAATAACAGCAAAAGGATTATGCTGGGAGGAGCCATATGGGTGACGGAGGTGACGTCGTCTGCACGATTTGTCTAGCTGTTTAGAGGGTGGCCACTATGCTCTATGGGCGCACTACAAGCTTAGGTGTACAGTTACGGTGCATAAAACATGTAGATATTTATATATAATATGTGTATATAGGGTAATAACATTGCAAAAGGTATTGTTGGGGGAGAAAGTTTAGTGCGTGTGACCTTGAATGAGTGAGGGAGCCTCCATCTGTGTATAGCGACGACTCTTAGTGCCTGAACTAACTATATCAGCTTAGCTGTACAGTTGTGGTGAACAAAATATACACATACTCATATATAACGTCTGTATATAGTGTAATAACACCACAAATGGTATTGTTGGCGGAGAAAGTTTAGTGCGTGTGTTGAGGGAGTGGCAGCGAGTGGCTGGCTGGTGTGTGGCGGTAACTCTTCGTTGCTTTTCGACTCTCAATACCAACTTATTGGTTCGTTATGGTGACCAAAACATGCCAATACATATATATAACCTGTGTATAGAGTGTAATAGCAGCAAAACTATTTGTTTATAGTTTTATAAACATAATAATTGAATCACTAATATGCACATCATACTTTTGAGTATAGCGATTATTAACCACTTTTATTACATAAATATATTACAATACACACTATTGAATAATATTACTGCAAAAAAACTAAGAAAAAATCAATCGGTGACATTGAAACAATTAGGTAATAATATCTTTGTGGCAACTCCCATCTGTCAACTCGGGTGACGCTGACCGGGTCTGACGACCGCTCTGTCAACGCTCACTTTTTGCCAGATTTCCTCGGTCAATTGCGCCCAAAATATGTCACCTACGATTTTTTTTTATTTTTTCCGTGCTCAGGGGATACAAATTAACATGTTTAGAAGACGAAAAAAAATTTTTGATTTTTTTTTTTCTTGCGCACAGGGGTGTAAATGTCCCAAGGACCCCTGGGCATTGTAAGGGCTAATGTCCCGCAACTCTGATGAACCTGTCGGTCGCCCAGACGGAATCACGGTGAACCCCTGGAAGAATGGTAGACAGTTGGTGTGGGACTACACTTGCGTTTCAACTTTAGCCAACACCTATGTGGACTTCAATACTACACAAGCAGGAGGTGCAGCCAGTCACTGGGAAGCAGCCAAGTCATGTAAATACAGAGACCTTGAGCACCACTACACTTTTGTCCCCATTGCCTCAGAGACACTTGGTGCCTGAGGTAAAAGTGTTGCTAGTTTTTTTAAGGAGTTGGGGGTCCAAGCTAATTGAAAAAACTAGAAACCCTAGAGCTGCAAGTTTTCTCTTCTAGCGCCTTAGTGTGGCGATCCAGAGAGGAAATGCTCACTGCATCCATGGTTCCTGGCCGCCATGTAAGGAGCTGGAGGAGCTGTACAACTTGTGACAAGAAGCCTTGTCCCCTGCATGTAACCAATGCTGTAACCCTTTTTGTGTAATGAAATTTTAAAATAAAGTTAGATATATATACACACATACCAAAAGAATAGGGGTGGTAGAAGAAAATATCAGAGTGTATATATATATATATATATATATATATATATATATATATATATATATATATATATATATATATATATATATATATATATATATATATATATATATATATATATATGTCGTACCTAGTAGCCAGAACGCACTTCTCAGCCTACTATGCAAGGCCCGATTTGCCTAATAAGCCAAGTTTTCCTGAATTAATATATTTTCTCTAATTTTTTTCTTATGAAATGATAAAGCTACCCATTTCATTATGTATGAGGTCAATTTTTTTTATTGGAGTTAATATTAACGTAGATATATGACCGAACCTAACCAACCCTACGTAACCTAACCTAACCTATCTCTATAGGTTAGGTTAGGTTGGGTAGCCGAAAAAGTTTGGTTAGGTTAGGTTAGGTAGGTTAGGTAGTCGAAAAACAATTAATTCATGAAAACTTGGCTTATTAGGCAAATCGGGCCTTGCATAGTAGGCTGAGAAGTGCGTTCTGGCTACTAGGTACGACATATATATATATATATATATATATATATATATATATATATATATATATATATATATATATATATATATATATATATATATATATATATATATATATATATATATGTCGTACCTAGTAGCCAGAACGCACTTCTCAGCCTACTATGCAAGGCCCGATTTGCCTAATAAGCCAAGTTTTCATGAATTAATTGTTTTTCGATTACCTAACCTACCTAACCTAACCTAACCTAACTTTTTCGGCCACCTAACCTAACCTAACCTATAAAGATAGGTTAGGTTAGGTTACGTAGGGTTGGTTAGGTTCGGTCATATATCTACGTTAATATTAACTCCAATAAAAAAAATTGACCTCATACATAATGAAATGGGTAGCTTTATCATTTCATAAGAAAAAAATTAGAGAAAATATATTAATTCAGGAAAACTTGGCTTATTAGGCAAATCGGGCCTTGCATAGTAGGCTGAGAAGTGCGTTCTGGCTACTAGGTACGACATATATATATATATATATATATATATATATATATATATATATATATATATATATATATATATATATATATATATATATATATATATATATATATATATATATATATATGTATTTAAAGGTTACAAAACATACAAGACAAATGCCTAAAGGTTATGGATCTCTTGAAGCTCCTCCGCTTCTGGACAGGAACCGAGGACGCAGCAAGCATTTCCCCTCTGGATCGCCACACTGAGACGCTGAAATAAAAAACTGGAAGCCCTTGGGTCTCTGGTGACGTCAATGAGCTTGGACCCCAATTCCTTGAGAAATCCCAAGGCACTCTTGCCCCAGGGGCCATGCGTCTCAGTCGCTATGGGAACAAAGAGGTATTGACCTTCCAGTTGCCTGTACTTGATTGATTTTGCTGTTTCCCTGTGGTTGGCCGCCCCACCTGCTTGATCAGCTCCGAAGTGTACATAGGTGTCAGCCAGGGTGGATACACATGTGTAGTCCCACACCAACTGTCTACCCTCCTTCCATGAGTATATGGTGATGCCATCAGGGCGAAGTGCTGGGAAATCCGGGTTTTGGACCCCTAGGATGCGAGGTTCTCTCTCCGCTGGGCACCCAGCTGAGACGAGGCTTCTCTTGATGATGTCTTTGACCTCGTTGTGTCTTGCATGCCAGCCCTTTGTGCTTCCGCAATGCAACCCATGCAGTCCGTATTGGTCTGCTTCCACCCTGTTGCAAATACACTTGTATTCAGTGTGAATTGGGGCACCAAGGCGGAGGGCCACTGCTACACGAAGGGATACTGGATCTAGGCGCGTGCCCATTGCAGACATGGGTACTGCCAGGAGGAAGTCTCCTGCATGGGGGGCACGAACTGCTCTGAGGCGGGCTTTCTCCTTGTCTGATGTTGCGACGCTTAGCATGGCATCAGCTACTTTTTCCACTAGAGGGTGGTCCCAGCCGGACTGTTTGTGTTGTTTTGTTGGCTCTATAATGGTTGCTGGGGCTGCAAGAACATTCCACTGATTTGAACATTCAGTGAAAGCAGGATCGTGTATTCCTGCTGAATCTCTCAGGGTTGCAGGTAAAATATCTCTGACGAGGTCGTGCGATGCATGAGAAGAGGAAAGGAATGCTGGTAGAGCAATTTGGGAGGCTGTGCGGACACCAAGGCCGCCGAGTCTTACAGGAAGGGTTGCTTGCTCCCACTGAGAGTCGTCCAATGGCAGATTCAGGACTTTCACCAGCATGGACCTCAGAAGGGTGTCATACACATTTAACTTAGGGCTGCTGTAGGATGGAGAACATCTCAGAAAGTAGGTCAACTTAGGGAGAGACAGGCATCTTGTAAGGAGAAAGAGAGCATCATGGGCATCAATCTTGTCAATCCTGTCCTGCATTCTCTTTAGGTCAGTGATTTTTGCAGCCATATATATATATATATATATATATATATATATATATATATATATATATATATATATATATATATATATATATATATATATATATATATATATATATATATATATATATATTAGTATATTTTGGTAGCAGTCTTGCCTGCAGACATCTATTATTAAATATGACCGAAAAAGTAAGATTAATAATTCTAACACGAATTTTCTCTATCTTTCGTACATTTCTTTTCGCTGTTGGTGGTAATTCAAAAATCAATTCTCCAAAATTCATTTTTATTTCTAGTCTGACGCGACACTTGAGCGCGTTTCGTAAAACTTATTACATTTTCAAAGACTCTACATACACAACTGAATAGAATTTACACATCTCCGATTTGTTTATATCTACATTTGAGTGAGGTGGATGGGGTGAGGTGTCATTAATGGGGTATTAATTTCATCAACACAAGACAGAACACGAAACAATGGGTATTGAATGGAAGTGATTTTCTGAAAGCCTATTGGTCCATATTTCTTGATGCTTCTATATTGGAGCGGAGTCTTGAGGTGGGTAGAATATAGTTGTGCATTAATTGGCTGTTGATTGCTGGTGTTGACTTTTTAATGTGTAGTGCCTCGCAAACGTCAAGCCGCCTGCTATCGCTGTATCTATCGATGATTTCTGTGTTGTTTACTAGGATTTCTCTGGCGATGGTTTGGTTGTGGGAAGAGATTATATGTTCCTTCATGGAGCCCTGTTGCTTATGCATCGTTAAACGCCTAGAAAGAGATGTTGTTGTCTTGCCTATATACTGGGTTTTTTGGAGCTTACAGTCCCCAAGAGGGCATTTGAAGGCATAGACGACGTTGGTCTAAGTAGTAAATAGTCTAATAGGGGGTATAGGTGTTGTGTTAGTTGTCTCTTCAGAGGTTGCATGGCGTTTCACTTTCCTTCTTATGATGTCTTCGACGAAACCATTGGAGAAGCCGTTGTTGACTAGGACCTTCCTTACCCTACAGAGTTCTTCGTCGACTTGCTTCCATTCTGAGCTGTGGCTGAGAGCACGGTCGACATATGCGTTAACAACACTCCTTTTGTACCTGTCTGGGCAGTCGCTGTTGGCATTTAGGCACATTCCTATGTTCGTTTCCTTAGTGTAGACTGCAGTGTGGAAACCTCCGCTCTTTTCCATGACTGATACATCTAGAAAGGGCAGCTTCCTATCCTTTTCCATCTCGTAAGTGAAACGCAGCACGGAACTCTGCTCAAACGCCTCCTTCAGCTCCTGCAGATGTCTGACATCAGGTACCTGTGTAAAAATGTCGTCAACATACCTGCAGTATATGGCCGGTTTCAAGTTCATGTCGACTAGGACTTTTTGCTCGATGGTACCCATGTAGAAGTTTGCAAACAGGACACCTAGGGGAGAACCCATGGCGACCCCATCTACTTGCTTATACATGTGCCCATCCGGGCTCAAGAAGGGTGCCTCTTTAGTACAAGCTTGGAGTAGTTTCCTTAGAATATTTTCTGGTATGTCAAGAGGAGTACAGGCTGGATCACGATACACTCTGTCGGCTATCATCCCGATTGTCTCGTCCACAGGTACGTTGGTGAACAGTGATTCTACGTCCAACGAGGCTCTTATCCCTGTGGCCCGTGTGCCCCGCAGTAAGTCAACAAATTCCTTTGGAGACTTCAGGCTGAAGGCGCAAGGGACATAAGGAGCCAGCAGGCCGTTGAGTCGCTTCGCCAGTCTGTACGTGGGTGTGGGTATCTGGCTAATGATTGGCCGAAGTGGGTTTCCAGGCTTGTGTGTCTTGACATTTCCATATGCATATCCAGGTTTATATTCCATAATAATCTTTGGCAGGTGGCGTCCGGATTTCTTGGCGTTCACAGTTTCGATCAGTTTGTTGACCTTTGCTTTTAATTCGGCTGTAGTGTCCTTCGTTATTCTTTGGAATTTAGTTTGGTCAGAGAGTATGAGGTTCATTTTCGCCAGATATTCGTCTTTTTTAAGAATGACGTATATTGGCGACTTATCACCTCTCTTGACAACTATCTCCTTGTTCTCACGAAGGCTCTTAGCTGCTGCTTTGAGCTCGGGGGACAGTATGGTGCTTCTGTAGTTGCCTCGATTCTTTCCTCCTTCCGCAATAAGTTCTGCTTGTAAGGTATCTTTCGTGGTGACCTTCTTTTGTGTCTCGAGGTCGAATATGTCGTCCAACAGAATTTCCAACTCCACTTTCCGGGCCATCTCACTCGGTCTGGACATAACGTGACAGTTTATACCCAGATTTAGGAGAGTGACTTGGTCCTCAGTGAGGTTGATTCCTGCAATGTTCAGGAAGCCATCTCTTGGTCGTGGAATTGTCATAGGTTTTTACCTATGGGAATTCTATGGCACAAAAGAAGGTCACCACCAAAATTGCCATAGGTAAAAACCTATGGCAATTCTACGACCAAGAGATGGCTTCCTGAACCTTGCAGGAATCAACCTCACTGAGGACCAAGTCACTCTCCTAAATCTGGGTATAAACTGTCACGTTATGTCCAGACCGAGTGAGATGGCCCGGAAAGTGGAGTTGGAAATTCTGTTGGACGACATATTCGACCTCGAGACACAAAAGAAGGTCACCACCAAAGATACCTTACAAGCAGAACTTATTGTGGAAGGAGGAAAGAATCGAGGCAACTACAGAAGCACCATACTGTCTCCCGAGCTCAAAGCGGCAGCTAAGAGCCTTCGTGAGAACAAGGAGATAGTTGTCAAGAGAGGTGATAAGTCGCCAATATACGTCATTCTTAAAAAAGACGAATATCTGGCGAAAATGAACCTCATACTCTCTGACCAAACTAAATTCCAAAGGGTAACGAAGGACACTACAGCCGAATTGAAAGCAAAGGTCAACAAATTTATCGAAACTGTGAATGACAAGAAATCCGAACTCCACCTGCCAAAGACTATTGGGGAATATAAACCTGGATATGAGTATGGAAATGTCAAGACACACAAGCCTGGAAACCCACTTCGGCCAATCATCAGCCAGATACCCACACCCACGTACAGACTGGCGAAACGACTCAACGGCTTGCTGACTCCTTATGTCCCTTGCGCCTTCAGCCTGAAGTCTCCAAAGGAATTTGTTGACTTACTGCGGGGAACACGGGCCACAGGGATCAGAGCCTCGCTGGGTGTAGAATCACTGTTTACCAACGTACCTGTGGAGTTAGAGGAAATTGGCGTACTAACCTCGAACGTTCCATTGAAGAATAGACATCGACGAGAAGAGGGTCAGCAAAGTCAGGGTTATGGGGCATGGGTAAACTGAGCAAAGACGGAGGGAAGGAAG